>NC_086006.1:3117500-3417500 GCF_030014385.1 Trichomycterus rosablanca | reverse complement strand
GGTCTGAGCACTGACAGGCTGACCCCCCACCTTTTCAATCTCTGCAGCAATGCTGACAGCATTCCTGCGCCTATCTTTCAAAGACAGCAGTTGGATGTGACGCCGAGCACGTGCACTCAGCTTCTTTGGACGACCAACGTGAGGTCTGTTTTGAGTGGACCCTGCTCTTTTAAAACGCTGGATGATCTTGGCCACTGTGCTGCAGCTCAGTTTCAGGGTGTTGGCTATCTTCTTGTAGCCTTGGCCATCTTCATGTAGCGCAACAATTCGTCTTTTAAGATCCTCAGAGAGTTCTTTGCCATGAGGTGCCATGTTGGAACTTTCAGTGACCAGTATGAGAGAGTGTGAGAGCTGTACTACTAAATTGAACACACCTGCTCCCTATGCACACCTGAGACCTAGTAACACTAACAAATCACATGACATTTTTGAGGGAAAATGACAAGCAGTGCTCAATTTGGACATTTAGGGGTGTAGTCTCTTAGGGGTGTACTCACTTTTGTTGCCGGTGGTTTAGACATTAATGGCTGTATATTGAGTTATTTTGAGGGAAGAATAAATTTACACTGTTATATAAGCTGCACACAGACTACTTTTCATTGTGTCAAAGTGTCATTTTGTCAGTGTTGTCCCATGAAAAGATATACTTAAATATCTGCAGAAATGTGAGGGATGTACTCACTTTTGTGATACACTGTAGCTTGTGGGGGAAAAAGCTCCTTCTCATCCTCTCTGTTTTGGCTTTCAAGGAACGAAAGCATTTCCCAGACCGTAACAAAGAAAACAGTCCATTACTGGGATGACTGGGGTCCTTTACTATCTTCCTGGCCCTTGACCAGCACCGTTTCCTGTATATGGACTGCAGGACGTATGGACAAAACGTTAAAATCCTAAAAAATAAATAAATAAATAATACACTTGTTAGCAATTGTTGTAAAACTCAAGTTAGGGAGTGTCCCAATACTTTAGTCCATTTCATTTGTCCGATTTCATTTGAGCACGTTGTCTGAGTCTGATTGTGCCTCGTCACTTCCGGTTGTAAAAACAGCATGAGGTGGCTGTTCTTCAGCGTCTTGTCTGGATATCGGCTATAGCTCCAGATCCAATGTGCCTCCAACCTCTACAGAATATCCAAGTAAACAATTAAACATGACTCTGCTTACATTATACCGGTACGTTTGGTTCCAGGAGGCTCCATCCAATACCTCTTGCCAACAGACTGAACATTTAGCTGCTAAATACTGCAAACGTATTGTTATTTTAATCAAACTGAAGTGCTCTGCATTGTTTCTTTTACACCTAGAGGCAAATGCAAATATCACATATTGCGCCGGGACTCCCCACACTCGAGAGAACGAGACGTGGTTTCAGTCTGACTCATTTTCAGACGTAGCCGGGTGTGTTTTGGTTTTGTTGCGCTGCCAATATTTCTGCCGTGTCATGGGGAAGATGGAGGAACCGACTGTGGGATACGATCAACGCAGGATTCCTTCCAGCTAGAATCTCCTACCGTGACGTTTGTTGCTGACAATTGGCTCATTTTTAAACCTCTATACAAAAGGGGAACCACAACCAGTCCTGCTGGATGGTTTCCTATTTATTAATAATGTAGAAAAATGTCGTCTAGTTGGTACATTAAATTTACACGTTTTTGTACCATGTAGCTGCAGGCTAATGAGTAACTACACTAGCATGAGAATCAGACCTCTGTTTTCTTATGTTTGGATTTGATGGTTTTCTTATGTGGCAACTTCTTTACCACCATCCGAAACAACATTAAAAAGTGCCGAGTCGAACCGTCTGGTCTGTATTGTGGCTGGTCCACTCATGTTAGCTAGAGATAAAGCAGACAGGATGTTCTCACCCCAAATAAAAGCATAACGTCCCTGTTCCAGTCCATGAAACACACCGATCATTGATCCTGCTCATCAAAATACTGAACATATTTAAACAGAGTTATGTAACGTAACCAATGTAAGATATTTCAACTCAGCTTATCATTTTTAGTCTAATGTTCCATGCAAGCAAATCATAATGCTTTCAATTCAGACAGGAAACAGAAGTAAAATTGAAGATGAAAGTTTACACACTCGTAAGGGACCTGAAAGTCGGAGCAGTTTTTGTATTTTAATGTTTTCTGCAGCTGTTTTTTGGGGTTTTCCAAAAATGACATAACAACAAGTTCTCAAGGTCAATTCAGTCCTTTATTATTTAATACAGTGTTTTTTTAAATTACAAATCATATCAGCGGGGCCGCTCAGGTGGCGCAGCGATAAAAACACACGCTGGAACCAGAGCTGGATCTCGAATACATCGTATCAAATCTCACCTCTGCCTGCCGGCTAAGGCTAAGCGGCCACATGAACAACGATTGGCCTGTTGTTCAGATGGGTGGTACTAAGCCGGATGGGGTCTCTCTCTCTCTCATGACTGGTGCAGTTGTGACCTCTGCTGGCTGATTGATGGCGCCTGCACAGAGATGAGAAAAGAGTGCTGTCAGGGTGTCAAAGTCAAAGTGTAGGTGATAAGATGCATACGGCTGCTGCCCACGTGTCGGAGGGGGCATGGGTTAGCTTCGTTCTCCTCAATCAGAGCGGGGATCGGCATTGGTGGAGAGGAAGCATGACGCAATCGGGTAATTGGACGCGCTGAAAAGGGAGAAAAAGGGGAGAAAATGCATTAAAGAAAAAAAAATCATATGAGCAGAACAGTTTTAGTAAAGCTGAATATAAATTGTAGAACTTTTTAGTATTTGGTGTGGCCATATTTATGCAAATTGATGATCGTTGTTCATGTGGCCACCCAGCCCAGACGGATGGCAGAGCAGAGATTCGATACGATGTATTCGAAAGCCCAGCGCTGGTGTGCTAGCGTGTTTTACCGCTGTGCCACCTGAGCGGCATGACTGGAACTTTAAATATATTTAATATAATTTGTTGACCTGACCAAGAATTCCAAGATTTTGCAAAGTGTCTGGCGATTTGTGACAAATTAGCTCTTGTCAGCATTACAATACACCCCAAAGTCATTGACTGGGGTTGATATCAGGGCTCTGTCAGGCCTCTGCTTCAAATTCATTAAACCAAACGTGACTCACTGGGGCAGGAATGCTGCAGTCCACCCCAAACTGTAGCCACAATGTCAGAAACAACTCATTAATTTTATTTAATGGATTTTATACACCTTTAGTGAAGTGTAAAGCCTGAAACACTCATTAATTAGGAGGGGTGTTCACATACTTTTGGCCACATGATGTATTTCAGTACCTGTACAGATAGGTGAATCTTATAGGCTGCTTTTCATTATCAGATTAATAAAATGCATTTCGTAGGTGGATTAACTGGTCAGGGTCTCGGTAGGTCTGGCGCCCCGTAGAAACACTGGGTACGAAGCATGAACACCCAACACATTTCAAATATTAATAAATAAATAATATAAGCAGCTCGATTCACCACGTTCAGCCGCATTTTACTGTAAGATTACTGAATCATGAATCAGAATCAAACGTCAGAGGATTCACATGATTTGATTACTGAAGTGCTCTGATCTGATTGTTTGAGGTCATAAAGCTGTAATGTTGTAATAATTATTACATTTCCTGGAAGAGCTTTGGTGAATAGAGATATTAAAAGTAATACGGAGCCTGTTTTTTCTGTTTAGACTTTTTATATCACTGTGTGTGTGTGTGTGTGTGTGTTTGGCATGTTTTTCTTTACTATTAAGTCACAGAACTTGTGCCAGGACCCAGAGACTGGGATCCTTACCAACTCCAAACATGCAGAAACAAGCTGAAGAATGCTCAACTAATGCCAGTTTTCTTTTCTGGACAATAACTTGAATTGATACTAGTAGTTCATGCATTCAGCTAGCACACAGTTTGGTGGTTTTTGCTTTGTGCTGTTGATCTGGCGGCATGATGGCTCGGTGGGTAGCACTGTCGTCTCACAGCGAGAAGGTCCTGGGTTCGATTCCCAGGGCCGAGTGGAAGGGCCCGGGTCCTTTCTGTGTGGAGTTTGCATGTTCTCCCTGTGTCTGTGGGTTTCCTCCAGGACCTCCGGTTTCCTCCCACAGTACAAAGAGAGGTGAATTAGAGATACAAAATTGTCCATGACTGATATTAAAGACTTGAACTGATGAATCTTGTGTAACCAGTAACTACCTGTCCTGTCATGAATGTGACCAAAGTGTGTAAAACACGACTTTAAGGCCGCTCAGGTGGCGCAGTGGTAAAAACACACAATGTATTTGAAATCCCAGCTCTGCCTGCCGACTGGGCTGAGCGGCCACATGAACGACGATTGGCCTGTTGTTCAGATAGGGGGTGGGGATATTAAAGCCGGATAGGGACTGTCTCTCATAACTAATGCAACTACGACCTCTGCTGGCTGATTGATGGCGCCTGCACAGAGACGGGGAAAAGAGTGCTGTCAGGGTGTGTCTCTCCGTACGCAACGCTGAGCTGCACTGCACTCGTCAAAGTGTAGGTGACAAAATGCATACGGCTGCTGCCCACGTGTCGGAGGGGGCGTGGGTTAGCTTCGTTCTCCTCAATCGGAGCGGGGATCGGCATTGGTGGAGAGGAAGCATGACGCAATCGGGCAATTGGATGTGCAAAATACATATATATATATAACGTTAAAATCCTAATAAATAAATGAATTGTGCTGTTGACAAGCAGCATTTCTTAGCCCTTTAGGATCAAGGCCACGGTGCCCATGACAAAATGTACTTATAATAACAAAAGCTGTAGTTTTCAGACACAGATGAGGCAAAAAATTAAGACCACCCGTCTAATCTACTACTGAAAACAGCTCTGATCTATCGTATCCGATACCACAGTAGTCCCCAACCACCGGACCACGGACCGGTACCAGGCCACACAAAAAGTTTTATTGACAATCTGAAAGATTAGTTTTATTTTAATAACATACGTCTGTTCATCCTGACGCGTTTGACGCCACATTTGATCATTTTATTTTAAATCCTCTTGCCCCCGTCTGTCCATAAAATAATGTCTTATATGAAATCGGTCCATGGTGCAAAAATGGTTGGGGATCGCTGCGATACCAGGGCATGTGAAGTGAATCGACCTGCATCCTGGTGCCTGATCTCTTCCCAGGGTAATTAATAACACACGTGCCCGGTCTTCACATGATCTTCAGCGCAGTCCATTTTCTTCGACGCCTGTGTGCCAGTTCTAGGTGCTTTTGTCTTCTCCGACCGCTGTCGGTAGGTTCTCACCACGGCAGCCTGGAAGCAAACCCTGCTGTTCGTCTGGCCACAACGCCATGGCCCCTATCAGAGTCACTCAGGTCTTTATGCTGATCATATCAGCTGCATTCAACACGTGCACTACGAGTAGCTACCATCAGCCCAGTGTTCGATAGATCCCTAAACCTGACATGCACTGTTGTTACGAAGTACACACTTGCATGCACGTTTTCCAGGGGTGGTCCTAATGTTTTGGATTATCAGTGTATGCATTCATGCACAATGATTGTGTGTTTTTCTAGTGAATAAATTGAGCAATTCAGCTTCAGGAAATCAGGTGAAGTCAATTATCGAGCACGTTTACATTCACCTCAGTCATTTCATTAATGAAAACCTTTAAATATGCTTTAAATACAACTAACCAGGTGTGAGTATAAAAATTGTAATGCATTATCATATCCTGACATAATATAATGTATAAACTTTATTTCATTTTAATGCTTTACCACATTTTTAGCCTTGACAGGGTCGCACTGGGTTCATTTTTCCCTGAATCCATCGAGGGGACTCGGACATCCCCCTCCTCAGACATAGCCAATCATGTCTGAATGTAGAGGCATGATCAGCTGACAGCACCGCTCGGGATTCGAGCCCTGGATCACAGCGGCAGTGGGTTAGCGTAATTTACCACCTGCCACCCAAGCGCCCACCTTCATTCACTAAACATCTTTATACAGTAACAGGTCTGTTATTCCAATCCACCGAGGGGACTCGGCCGGCTAAAGCACCTCTCAGCGGTGGCGTGCTAGCATAATAATTAGCTTATAATTATCAAGATTTGAAGGCAAACTTGTAAGGGTGCTTGAGTGGCGCATTGCTGAGATCTCAAGCTCTGGAGTTCAAATCTCAGCTCTGCTATCAGTCGACCGGGTGGCTACACAGTCTGTGCGCGATACAGATCTCTATACGAACCCTCATCGTGCGGGTAAGAAAGAAAGAAGTGGTCGGTACTGCACATGTGTCTGTGGGGGTGTGTGATGGTCGTGACTATTCTCAGTCAGGAGCGGTAGAGGTGACTTGGATACGACTAGATTGGGAGGGAAACTGACTTAAACCAGTGCAATTCTGTACTCAACTCCAGATGTTGTGTTTTGTTGACAGCGGCAGCTTTGCCTCACTATGGCACAATGGAAGATGTTTTCCCCCCAGATCGAACATATGTCAGACCAGGCCTTGAGGGAGCTCTACCCAGATGTTTTCCCCATGGAAATCCGATACTACCTGGCAGAATGGATTGAGACCCAGAGATGGTACGACCAGTTTTTCACTAAACAAACTCACAAGTGCATTCCACACACTTCCAAATCTGCTCTGTGTTTAGCTGCAGTGGGCTCGTGGGGGTGTGGTTCAGTGCTGGCTGCAGAAGGGAGGATTGAGGATTACAAGGGTTCACATGTGCGTAGACATGTGCATCACATACAAATCTTCTTCCCCTTAAAGCTTCTTTGAGTGTCCAAAAAGGTGGAATCAGATGGCGCTAAATCTGGACTGTAAGCGTCTCTCAGACAGGACCGATTTCAGACCATAAGTGTTTAGTGTTTAGAAATGCATGTTAATTTTTTATTTCCATAAATGTAAGTGTTTAATGTTTAACAGTTTATGTCCTAATATTCAGTATAAAACGTGTAGTTCTGATCACGCAGCCATGAGGAGGATGGCCGGCCTGACTTGTGACAGCCGATGCTGACCAACAGCCCTGTTAAGATTAGCGAGGTTCTGTTCTTATCCGAAACAATCTGACCACTTTAACTCAAATGGAAAGTGCATGCTGAGCACACACACTTGCAGTGTACAGGTGTGTGTCTGGGTGGGTTTCACAGTGTGTTTCCTCTTCAGCTGTGTTCACCCAGAACAGCAGGAAAATAATTAATTAGTAATTATGAAAACCACTTAGCGCTAAACAAACTAGGGGCATTATCGAGAGCAGCTGGCACACCAACTCACCAAGCCTACCCTACCCTGTGTCTTTTATACATGCTCTCCTTAAAAAAACAGGTGAGCAATAGCACTTAATAGCATTAATTTATTACTTATTACTTGTACTGTGAGGATTTGCTTTCATTTGAGGTGGTACTCTGTTGGCACCATGTTATGTATTTCTGTGTGTGTGTGTGTGTGTGTGTGTGTGTGTTGTAATTTCAGGGAGGAGATTGATGTGGACAGCTTGAACCAGGAAGGGGAGGCGCGACAACTTCTAGAACAAATGCTGATTCTTATACACAATCTAGCATCCCAAAATTCCCAGGTGGTGGAAATTGTGAAGTTCCAGCAGATCAGCAAGAAAATGGTAAAAGAATAAAGCAATTTAGTGTTGCAAGTCTACCTACTGGCATGTTTTAATTCATGTTCGGTCCTGTAGCATGTTTTGCATATTCCTAAAATGTGGTAGAAGGTGCACAGATGTGCAACCCACATTGTCCATGTAGTGATATTTATTTATACGAGTGAAGGATATCAGATGGATATCAGTGAGGAGACGTAAGCTAACCGGCTAAACCACTTTTTCAGGGAACTTTCTGGAAGCAGCCTTTAGAGTTGGTGAAAATAGTGAGACACACTCTGAGGACAGAAAGGAACCTTCTTCAACACTTGGTAAAGATTTCTATTCATTCGAACCTGAGATACTATATATTCCCAGTGCAGTGTGAAAGCTCAGCCAGAAGTTTGTTTGCTAGTGCGTTTTTATTTCCCAATAGGGTATTCAGCAAATCCAGCAAATTCCACAAATCCCGCAAATGCAACCACCCACTAACAACACCCCCAAGCCCTGCAAAGAAGTGAACAATGATGATGTGTCGGAACTGATGACAAAGGTGCAGCAGATTCAGAACATCCGAAAGAAAATTCAACACTACCAGGAGGACCTCAACTGGGAGACAGAAGGCTCTGAGCAAGGTACACCAACCAGTGAGCCATACACGATATTTCCAAAAGTATTCGCTTGTCTGCCTTCACACGTATATGAACTTGAGTGACTCCCATTCTTAATCCATAGGGTTTAATATGATGTCGGCCCGAGCTTTGCAGCGACAACAGCTTCAGCTCTTCTGGGAAGGCTTTTCACAAGGTTTAGGAGTGTGTTTATGGGAATTTTTTTTATCATTCTTTCAGAAGCGCATTTGTGAGGTCAGACACTGATGTTGGACGAGAAGGCCTGGCTCACAGTCTCCGCTCTAATTCATCCCAAAGGTGTTCTATCGGGTTGAATTCAGGACTGTGTGCAGGCCAGTCTAGTTCTTCCACACCAAACTACCTCATCCACGTCTTTATAGACCTTGCTTTGTGCACTGGTGCGCAGTCATGTTGGAACAGGAAGGGGCCATCCCCAAACTGTTCCCACAAAGTTGGCAGGATGAAATTGTCCAAAATCTCTTGGTATGCTGAAGCATTAAGAGTTCCTTTCACTGGAACTAAGGGGCCAAGCCCAACGAACCCAGGCGAATATCCCCTCCTCAAAAACAATCGGGAGAAAAAGGGAGAAAATGCATAAATAAATAGAAAATAAGCTCTGTGATTAAATTCTGCCCTGTGGCATTTAGCAGATTGTCTTGTTATGTTATGAGGATTCGTTTAATTGACTCACAATTTAAAATTTCTAATGAGATTAAAGTCACAAAAACTGATTTGGCAACGTACTTTGTTCTTGAGAAACCTGGAAGTATTAAAACAACTATATGAATGTGGTTCACCCCCCCACCGCCACACACACACACACACACACACACACACACACACACACTGTACATGTTCTATACTTGTGTCACTCAGTAACACAACGAACTGCTTTAAAAAAAGCACAGAAAGAGAA
This sequence comes from Trichomycterus rosablanca, assembly GCF_030014385.1. Classification (NCBI taxonomy): domain Eukaryota; kingdom Metazoa; phylum Chordata; class Actinopteri; order Siluriformes; family Trichomycteridae; genus Trichomycterus; species Trichomycterus rosablanca. Next base: position 3,408,421 of record NC_086006.1, on the reverse strand, counting down.
AACTCCTGTCACGCTGTTGGAGAACTGAAACGAATCCAGCATGTCCGAACACAAACGCTTGTGTTTCTGAGTGAAAATATGAGGAACAGAAAGTGCTATTTGAGCTCACTCAGTAGCTGCTGTTATTGTTTACTGGTGCGATAATTACTGGGTTCTTAAAAAGCAGGAGAAGAAACCGGTTGTGCAGAATTCCTTTAGCGCTTCATCACGTACCCTCCATTTTTATACTACTGTAGTCCAGTATCATGATAATGTAATGGCAGCGTGGTGTGATACAGGCTTTTTTGAGTGGGCACAGTTTAACTACTTCCTGTCTGTATGGCTTACAATATTAACACATTAACTTGAAGGTCCTGATTTACTACTCTGGCTTGTGAACCGTATGCAAAGCTGCTAAGATATATATATATATATATATATATATATATATATATATATATATATATATATATATATATATATATATATATATATATATATATATATATATATATATATATATATATATATATATATATATATATATATATATATATATATATATATAATATATATATATATATATATATATATATACAGTGGGGCCAAAAAGTATTTAGTCAGCCACTGATTGTGCAAGTTCTCCTACTTAGAAAGATGAGAGAGGTCTGTAATTTTCATCATAGGTACACTTCAACTATGAGAGACAAAATGAGAAAAAAAAAATCCAGGAAATCACATTGTAGGATTTTTAAAGAATTTCTTTGTAAATTATGGTGGAAAATAAGTATTTGGTCACCCACAAACAAGCAAGATTTCTGGCTCTCTCAGACCTGTAACTTCTTCTTTAAGAAGCTCTTCTGTCCTCCACTCGTTACCTGTATTAATGGCACCTGTTTGACCTCGTTATCTGTATAAAAGACACCTGTCCACAGCCTCAAACAGTCAGACTACAAACTCAACCATGGCCAAGACCAAAGAGCTGTCGAAGGACACCAGGAAGAAAATTGTAGACCTGCACCAGGCTGGGAAGAGTAAATCTACAATAGGCAAGCAGGTTGGTGTGAATAAATCAACTATGGGAGCAATTGTAAGAAAATGGAAGACATACAAGACCATTGATAATCTCCTCGATCTGGGGCCCCACGCAAGATCTCATCCCGTGGGGTCAAAATGATCATGAGAACGGTGAGCAAAAATCCCAGAACTACACGGAGGGACCTGATGAATGACCTGCAGAGAGCTGGAACCAAAGTAACAAAGGGACCATCAGTAACACACTACGCCGAGAGGGACTCAAATCCTGCAGTGCCAGGCGTGTCCCCCTGCTTAAGCCAGTACATGTCCAGGCCCGTCTGAAGTTTGCCAGAGAGCATATGGATGATCCAGAAGAGGATTGGGAGAATATCATGTGGTCCGATGAAACCAAAATGGAACTTTTTGGTAAAAACTCAACTCGTCGTGTTTGGAGGAAGAAGAAGAACCCAAGAACACCATACCTACTGTGAAGCATGAGGGTGGAAACATCATGCTTTGGGGCTGTTTTCCTGCAAAGGGGACAGGACGACTGATCCGTGTTAAGGGAAGAATGAACGGGGCCATGTATCGTGAGATTTTAAGCCAAAACCTCCTTCCATCAGTGAGAGCATTGAAGATGGAACGTGGCTGGGTCTTCCAGCATGACAATGATCCCAAACACACCGCTCGGGCAACGAAGGAGTGGCTCCGTAAAAAGCATTTCAAGGTCCTGGAGTGGCCTAGCCAGTCTCCAGACCTCAACCCCATAGAAAATTTTTGGAGTCCGTGTTGCCCAGCGACAGCCCCAAAACATCACTGCTCTAGAGGAGATCTGCATGGAGGAATGGGCCAAAATACCAGCTACAGTGTGTGCAAACCTGGTGAAGACTTACAGGAAACGTTTCACCTCTGTCATTGCCAACAAAGGTTATGTTACAAAGTATTGAGTTGAACTTTTGTTATTGACCAAATACTTATTTTCCACCATCATTTACAAATAAATTATTTAAAAATCCTACAATGTGATTTCCTGGATTTTTTTTTTCTCATTTTGTCTCTCATACTTGAAGTGTACCTATGATGAAAATTACAGACCTCTCTCATCTTTCTAAGTAGGAGAACTTGCACAATCAGTGGCTGACTAAATACTTTTTGGCCCCACTGTGTGTATATATATATATATATATATATATATATATATATCCTTTTTGCATTTTCTCCCCTTTTCTCCCTGGTTAGCACGTCCAATTGCCCAATTGCGTCATGCTTCCTCTCCACCAATGCCAATCCCCGCTCTGATTGAGGAGAACAAAGCTAACCCACGCCCCCTCCGACACGTGGGCAGCAGCTGTACGCATCTTGTCACTTACACTTTGACGAGTGCAGTGCAGCTTAGCGTTGTGTACAGAGAGACACACTCTAAGAGCACTCTTTTCTCATCCCTGTGCAGGCGCCACAGAGGTCGTAATTGCACCAGTCATGAGAAAGAGACCCTATCCGGCTTAGACCCGCCCATCTGAACAACAGGCCAATCATTATTCATGTGGCCGCTCATCCTCAGCCGGCAGGCAGAGCTGAGATTCGATACGATGTTTTCGAGATCCCAGCTCTGGTTCCAGCGCGTGTTTTTACCGCTGCGGCTGCGCCACCTGAGCGGCCAGTGAAGGTGATATTTATCCCAATATTTGCTTGATATAACACCTTCTATAAAAGTCTAGACTGCAACTATGCCCATAATTAGGACCCTACTAAATTCACGCTAAAATGTGCTTAATTTCACAGACCTCGTTTTTCAAAAATCTCAGATTTCATGGATTCTTAAACAAAAGTACCACATTACACGGTTTGTTTGTTTGTTTATTAGGATTTTAACGTCATGTTTTACATTTATGATAGGAGCGGTAGTTACTCATTATACAAGATTCCTCGGTTCACACAGTCGAACACAGTCTTGGACAATTTTGGAGCTGCAGTTCACTTTACTTGCACGTCTTTGGACTGTGGGAGAAAACCGGAAAGTGCATCGTTTGTTGTAGCATTATTTTATGAAGTGGGTGGCACTATGGTGCAGCAGGTAGAGTGGAGCACTATGTTTTGCATGTTCTCCCTTGTCTGTAGGAACATTAACAGTTAAGATTAGAAACATGCAGTTCTCATCCTGGTTTCTTTCTGTGTTTTTTCAGGCCAGAACGAGGTGGATCCAGAACAGATCGCTAAAAAAAACCGTATAGCGCAGATGGAGCGGGAGTATGAATACTACACAAGGGTAAACACTTGACACAGACACGCCTTCACTGCAGACGTACCTGTTAGGAAAGGCAGCGTTTAGCTCCGTTATGGAAATGAAGTGGTTTGTGTAAACGTGGTGTAAATATTGGGCGTGTGTGTGTTTGTGTACACAGAAGCGTGTTGAGGGGCTGCGTATGACGATCTGTGATTTGGAACAGAGCCAGTCTCGCCTCATAGAGCGCATTTACTCCTGGCGCTGGGAGCAGCTCCGCTCCACCATCGGCTATGAGTTTGATGAGAATCTCCTGCCTCTGCAGACGCAGTAAGACTTTCTCTCTCTCTCTTTCTCTCTCGCTCTCTCTCTCTCTCTCGCTCTCTCTCTCTCTCTCTCTCTCTCTCTCTCTATATATATATATATATATATATATATATATATATATATATATATATATACAGTATATATATATATATATATGTGCAGTATATGTATACACACCGACAAGGCATAACATTAGTAGTAAACAGTAGTACTACCGTTAGTAGGTGGGATATATTAGGCAGCAATTGAACATTTTATCCTTAAAGTTGATATTAGAAACAGGAAAAGAGTGTGAGCATCCAAAACTGCAGCTCTTGTGGGGTGTTCCCGGAACAGTGGTAAACCGGCGGCTGGCCCGTGTGGTCCGACCCAACAGACGAGCTGCTGTAGCTCAAACTGCTGGTTCTGATATAAAGGTGTCAGAATACACAGTGCAGCACAGTTTGTTGTGTATGGATAATCAAGCATCTGTGGGATGTGCTGGACAAACAAGTCAAATCCATGGAGGCCTCACCTTACAACTTACAGGAGTTAAAGGATCTGCTGTGCTACGCAAAATATTAGGAAGGTGGTCATAATGTTATGCCTAATCTGTGTATCTCTCTCTCTCTCTCTCTCTATATATATATATATATATATATATATGTGTATATATATTTCTTTGCAGGTGTCAGCAGTTGTTTGAAGTGAATGTGAACCTGAGACAGGAGCTGATGTTGCTCAAGAGGGACTTTGGAACCGATGAGAAAGTCCACCCATTGATAGAAAACCTAAACTGCCTCCTGCAGACTCTTATTCACAGGTACGTTCACGTCTGTTCACCTTTTTATCTGCAGTTCAGAGAAACGATGACATGATATCGATACTTTTAACATTTTACATGAACATTCTGAGGGCTACATGTGCTCATGCTTGGTTTCGTGTTTTAGCTGCTTTAAAATAAATGAAATATGTTTTCTTATTAAAAAAAAGCCTGACAGTGAGGTATATCCTACACCGTAACGAATGAGGTGGCATCAGACCTTAAGAAGCTGTTAAAGTGGTACGATTGTGGTTCCTCAGCTCGCTGGTGGTGGAGAAGCAGCCTCCTCAGGTGATCAAGACCCAGAGTAAATTCTCCAGCTCTGTGCGCTACCTGTTGGGAGAAAAAGTGGCTCCGGGGAAGCCGGTGGTTCTGAAAGCACAGATCATCACGGAGTCACAGGCCAGAGTCAATGCACAAACGTAAGCAGCACAAGCACACACACACACACACACACACACACATACACACATACTGATACACTAACATACAGTGGTGGTCAAATGTCTATGACAACTAGTTTACATACAATGTTTTTACTGCAAATCATTCATTCATTGTCTGTTTTACCACTGCTGTATCCTGGTCAGGGTCGTGGTGGGTCCAATTCAGTGGCCGAAAAATAGAAAACACCCCAGACAGGTCGCCAGTCAATCACAGGGCACACACACACACACACACACACACACACAGGCAAACTCCGGTGAACCTGACTGCATGTCTTCATACTGCAAACTCCACACAGAAAGAACCCGGACCGCTCCACCTGGGAATCGAACCCAGGACCTTCTTGCTGTGAGGAGACACCGCAAAGCAGCATAATTGAATTGAAAAGTTGAATCTATGAAAGATGTTCATGCCTTTTGGACGTTTTTAGTAGTTGTTACAGCCAACGAGCTTCTGATGAGCGAATCAAATCCACCTGAGAGTCAACTGAGCATGTGCAGCAGTGGAAAGCACGAGGGCGCATTCACATGAGAAGTGGCAAAACCGCATTTGCGCTGCAGTGCCGTTGTTTCCTAGGAAGTGCGGCGGTGCTGCTTAGTTTGCCACTGCACTTCCCCTGATTCAACTTTGACTCAGCCACTGACATTTTCGAAGCACCTCCAATGAGACGAACTGTTTGATACGACGCAGTAAAAGCAACTCAAGCCGTACGAACAATGCTTAACGTAAACAAAGCTTAACGTGACTTATTGTATTAAAACAACAAGCGAGGAATTTCATTAGTGGAGAGAACGTATGAGCAGTAATAATTAAGAGAAGTTTAGTCTTCTTGTCCACTTTTAGTACATTAAATCATGTTAAGCTCTTTCTGAAAAGCTGATTCTCACAATGTATTAGCACTCCGAGCTGTAACACAAGTTTAAAAGTGAAACAGAAGGAAAATCCAGATAAACACACACATATGTGGAGCTTTAAGAGTGGATTTGATGGTTATTTCTCGTGTGAATGCGCCCTAAACCTCAAGGAAATCTGACTGTTTGGATAAAGAGATTGACGTTGCTTGCTAATGTGCTTAATTGCATTTGTTGGCGTTCGGGTGGCGCAGCGCTCTATTTCTCCCACAACCACTGTGGGTCAACTGGGCATCTACACAGACCTGACTGGCTACGTCTGTGGGATAAATGGCCGAGGGCCTTGACCAGGGCACTCCTGCCTTGCGCCCACTGTTTCCGGGTGGATCAGGATCTATTGTGACTGGTCACAATGCATTTCTCTGTTTACAGGAACTCTGCACCCACAATGAATAAAACACACACACACACCACTACTGTGCTAAGGCCATTTCTTAGCGGTTTACAGTTATACTTTTCCAACGCCCCCACCCAACCCACACACACACACTTTAGTGCACACTACACACTTAAATCTCAAACATCCATAATCTACACACGGCTCGCTAAAGATGAGTGAAAGATATGCATGTTGTGTACTTCACCAGCCAACCACACACCCTTACAACACACGGCACAGATGTTGTAACATCCCATTACAACATCTGATCTTACACACAAACCAGAAGAAGAAGAAGAAGCTTCATCAGCTGCACATTTTTACTCCCATAGCAAAAGAGCTTGACCTTTTAGCGCTACACATCACTGACACAATCAAGCATGCTGATACACACTCATGCTACACACTAATGCTCATACACACTCATGATACACACTCATGCTCATACACACTCATGATATACACCTATGATACACACTCATGCTGGTACACACTTATGCTACACACTCATGCTCATACACACTCCTGTTGATACACACTCATGCTGGTACACACTCATGCTCATACACACTCATGCTCATACACACTCATGCTGGTACACACTCATGCTCATACACACTCATGCTCATACACACTCATGCTGGTACACACTCATGCTCATACACATTCATGCTCATACACACTCATGCTGGTACACACTCATGCTCATACACATTCATGCTCATACACACTCATGCTGGTACACACTCATGCTCATACACACTCATGCTGGTACACACTCATGCTCATACACACTCATGCTGGTACACACTCATGCTCATACACACTCATGCTGGTACACACTCATGCTCATACACATTCATGCTCATACACACTCATGCTGGTACACACTCATGCTCATACACACTCATGATACACACTAATGGTCATACACTGTCATGATATAGACTCATACTACACATACACTTATTTAGCAGTTGCATGTCTCACTGTGTTCAGCTGCACGTGACTGATAAGTGTCTGGGCATCATGGGTACCAGTACACGTCCTACACATCTGTAATCTGACCCAGTTACCTTCACTACAACTGCAGCAAAACCACACAAGCCACGACATCCAGCGCAGCGTTTTAGTGAAACATTGTACTGAAGCGTGCAGCAGCGCTAGTGTGTGGTGAGGTGTGTGAGGTGTGCCAGATAAGAACTGAATGTACCCAAAAACAAAGTGTTTTTTTCTGGTTCTTAAATAGACCTGAAACCAAGCAGAAAAAAATGACAAGTACTCGAACACTTTTGTTTTTGTTACGTAATACACTGTCAGTGCAAAGATTCACTTTAAATAAACACACACACACTATCTCAAGACACACACACACTCTCAAGACACATACACACACACACTCTCAAGACACACACACACACACACACTCTCAAGACACATACACACACACACACACACTCTCAAGACACATACACACTCTCAAGGCATACACACACTCTCAAGACACACACACACACACATTCTCAAGACACTTAATTAATGATTAAAATGAATAAATATTTTCTTTTCTGATCTTTCCCTCTGTACTCAGTGAAAATGTGGGGGAACTGATCAACAACAACGCCATTTTAGAGCACAACACAGCCAGCAGGAACACCTGCGCAACCTTCAGAAACATGGTTCGTACCTTCTTTGTTGGGCATCATTCATTCATCATTGTCTGTTTTACCACCACTTTACCCTGGTCGGGGTCACGGTGGGTTTGGCTCATTGGGTGAAAGGCAGGGAAAACACACACACAACAATTTCTAGTAGATCCAACTGTTGACCCGACTGCATATCTTTGGACTCCGTCTTTGGAGGAATCCGGAGCTCTCATTGGAAACCCACGTGGACACAGGGAGAACATGCAAACTCCACCCTGTGGCTGTGGATCTCAACCCAGGCCCTTTTTGCTGTGAGGTGACAGCGCTACCCACTATTTAAATAGGCTGTGGTACAAATTCACTGAGTAAGCGTAAAAATGTTCAGCATGCACAGAAACAAAAGGATTTTTTTAAAACTGTTTAAATTATGTGCCTAAAATCATGAAAGATTTTATATTTCATATAAAAGGGGTTTGTTTTTTTATGTAAAATTACTGTAAGCTACAGAAATATTACACATATTTACGAGGGCTCTTCAAAAAGTTTCTGCACTTTCTTTTAACTCTATTTATTAAGAATTTCAAAAACAAACTACATCACTTTTTTACAGTTACAATCATTAGATGCATTTTTCCAACGTTGTAACAGAAACGCTGCTTTCACATCATCATCGCATGAAAATCTTCTTCCTCTTAAAGCTTCTTTGAGTGTCCAAAAACACGAGCGACACTGTTCTCAGACACGACCGATTACTCCTCCTCCCACCCTCACACCAAAATATAAAAGTGCAGAAACTTTTGGAAGATCCCTCGTAGAATCAATGTTATCAAATGTTATTTATTTATTTTTGCTGTGAGGTGACAGCTTCGCCCACTAAGGCACTGTGCTGCCCCTCTTCTTTTACATGAGGCTGACTAGAACAAATTCCAGGAGGAATAATGCTTGATCTATCGTGCACCCCTTCAGTGTGACCAGCAAACGAAGTCCAGAATGTACTTTTTGTAATCAGCCCTTGTTTTGCTTCCACAGTCGATCAAGAAGATCAAGCGAGCAGACAGGAAAGGCTCGGAGTCTGTAACAGAAGAGAAGTTTGCCATCCTCTTTACTACACAGATAACTGTGCCAGGCTGTGACATTCTGTTTCCCATCCAGGTACTGATGTTATAGTACCACTGTACACGTTTATGGACACTGTTATGTTCACGTGTTTCAGCCACACGCATTACTACTGCATGTATGCAATTAACTATATAAACATAAATAATATGCATTTATCTTTACGGTCACTGTTGTGCACACAATACATGGTTTGACTAGTTTAGTGGGAGGAACTCTCACAACTCATGGTCAGGTGTCCAGATACATTTGGCCATATAGTTCATGTAATTCACGGGAAAATGTGCTTCACAGACCTCGTTTTTCAAAAATCACAGATTTTACAGATGTTTCAACAAAAGTGCCACATTTCACGTCAGTCATTAAATTACTCTCATAAATTGGTTGAATGTAAACCCAGAACATCCAGCGACGGTCTCAAATACCAAAATTCTTTCGTGTTTTGATGCCCTCCCCCCCTGCGTCCACAGAATTGTTTGTGAGTTTCCCAAACTGAGTGTTTTTAGCTGCTTTACACTTCGACATCTTGGACATTTTTGCTAACTGAATTGCCGTAGGATTGCTAGGATGCCTCACAGTGCAGATTAACCAGTAAACGTGAGGCACTTGAACGCTGCATGAACGAAAAATGTTAAATTGCCAAACATAAACCTTGAAGTTTGAATTTCATAGGAAATTGCATATTACATTAGGTAGTGAATTAGGTAGGGCCTTATACATAGTGTATATTAGATGTAGCTTATAAACGTCTAGATTTAATAATGTATTGTATATATGTACTGACCCTTTGCTGTTTTGTTTTGCTTTAATTTAGGTGATCACTCTGCCAGTTGTTATAATTGTCCACGGCAGTCAGGAGAACAACGCTGTGGCCACCATCATATGGGACTGTGCTTTCTCAGAACCTGTGAGTGACCCTGACTGTTTAAATCCCCCGTTTAATGAGAGGAGAGTTTAAACAATTGTGTTGTTGTATTTTCAGAACAGGATCCCGTTTGTGGTACCTGACCGAGTGCCCTGGAGGCAGATGTGTGAGGCTCTTAACCACAAGTTCATGTCTGAGGTGCAGACCCGGCGCGGGCTGGATGACAACAACTTTCTGTGCCTCGCTCAGAAGATCTTTGACAAGCCAGACATGTCTGACTTCAGCAATGCGCCGGTGTCCTGGGCTCAGTTTAACAAGGTGACGTTTGCATCGCTCAGTCAGTAATGGTGTGTCCTTATAGTACAATCAGAAACACCCGTCATCAGCAAAAATGTGAAATACGTACCGGTACAGTCAGAAGTAAGGGACTAACATTTACTGCCGGCAGGCAGAGCTGAGATTCGATACGATGTATTCGAGATCCCAGCTCTGGTTCCAGTGTGTGTTTTTTACCGCTACGCCACATGAGCGGCCCTTATTAATTATTTTATGACTTCATTAATTTTATTTATTATTTAAAACCTGCTTTTTGGTAGAGACTCAGCTTAAACACGGTGAAAATGGCATCTAATGAACTTTGTCTATGGAACTATTTCTCTACACATTTACCCTCATTAAATGCAGGATCTAGACAAAACAATCAAGACGGTGGCATTTTTGTCTCTGTGAATTATTAATAGTGGTAATATCAAGAAAGGCTTTTTACTAAGCAGATCTTAATACTATCAGGACCTGTACGCTAAGCTTGTATGTGAAATATCAGGAACTGTGCTGTCGTTCAGACTCTGAGTTTCAACACGTTTCATGTTTCTGATACAGGAAGTCCTGCCTGGTCGTAATTTTACCTTTTGGCAGTGGTTCGAGGGAGTGATTGAGCTGACCAAGAAATGCCTGAAGCAGTACTGGAGTTCGGGGTAAAGGAACCTCAATGCGTCTAAACACTAAATCATTGTGATGATCCGTGTAATGACGAGAGGCCTGATTAAGACTCTGATCTGTGTTTGATTACTCACTGCAGACTCATCTTTGGTTTTATCGGGAAGCAGTACCTTCACGTCATCCTGCAGGACAAACCGTGCGGCACCTTCCTGCTGCGCTACAGCGACTCTGAAATCGGAGGCATCACCATCGCCTATGTTGGCCAAAGTGAAAGTATGTGTGAACATTTTTGCACACGCTTTACTTCGCTTCAAGGAAGTGTTTTGATTTTACCTCAATAATATTACCTCAGTAATGTTACCTCGATAACGTTTGGGCGGCACGCTGGCTCTGCTGCAGTGATGACCTCTAATGACACGTGTCAGGTTCATTCATTTTGCATGTGTTACACAGCTCTTGTTAGATTTTTGGGATCTCATGTTCTCGCCTCTTTTCAGATGGATGCAGGAAAATTCTGAACGTTCAGCCGTTCAACAAGAAAGACCTGGATTCCGTCGGCCTCGGGGACCGGGTCCGGGATATCAACTGCATCTCACACCTTTATCCACATTACCCGAAGTACGACAAGTTCAGTGGATTTTATACAGGCAAGTACTCAAGGATTAACTATAAGTTCAATATTAGCAAAGATGGACATGTTGCTCAGAATAGTCAAATCTGCTGATTCTTTATCCTGTTAAATCTGCTGATTCTTTATCCTGTTAAATCTGCTGATTCTTTATCCTGTTAAATCTGCTGATTCTTTATCCTGTTAAATCTGCTGATTCTTTATCCTGTTAAATCTGCTGATTCTTCTTGTCTATCTAGTAAAGATTGATAGATACATGTAGGGCTGGGCGGTATGACAGTACATTCGGTTTTGATTCCTCATACGGTATGGATTTTTCATATACCGCCATACCGTAGCACAGTTCATTTTAACAGCTGTAAGCTTCAAAAGGCAGCAAATCATATAAAATTGTTCGCCACTGAAAGCAATAGCATGACAGTGTTAACAGATGAGAGATGTTTCCTCAACATGGTTAAAAAAATAAACAAAAACAGATGGAGGATGAAGAGAGGAAGACCAAATATGCACCGGAAGAACCTGCCAAAGAAATCAGGCGTGTCGGCAGTTTAGAACAGACTTAAACACTTTACACTGCAGGGTTTGTTGAGCCACGGCTGTTACAAACAATTACATTACGAGCGCAGAAACAATCCACATACGCCAGGTCACGATTTGTCTATAGACAGTCGAGAAAGAAGCTTTCAGAGCAATAATTAAAACACTGGATTCCGGGTTTGTCCTACGGGGCGAAAATACTTTAGGTCAGTTACTAAACCAACGTTATAAGTGAACTGGAATCAGAGATATATAAAGTCATCCACTTTTCAGGGAGAGCTAAGGGTAATGGTACAATACTTAAATATTAAATAAACAATAAACATAATATTTATTGCACCTGTTTCCACTGATTCCATCATATTATGTGTCATTTTGTTGGGCCAAGCAAAGCTTATAGTCCTTAAATCCTTCATTATATACAGTGTATCACAAAAGTGAGTACACCCCTCACATTTCTGCAGATATTTAAGTATATCTTTTCATGGGACAACACTGACAAAATGATACTTTGACACAATGAAAAGTAGTCTGTGTGCAGCTTATATAACAGTGTAAATTTATTCTTCCCTCAAAATAACTCAATATACAGCCATTAATGTCTAAACCACCGGCAACAAAAGTGAGTACACCCCTTAGTGAAAGTTCCTGAAGTGTCAATATTTTGTGTGGCCACCATTATTTCCCAGAACTGCCTTAACTCTCCTGGGCATGGAGTTTACCAGAGCTTCACAGGTTGCCACTGGAATGCTTTTCCACTCCTCCATGACGACATCACGGAGCTGGCGGATATTCGAGACTTTGCGCTCCTCCACCTTCCGCTTGAGGATGCTCCAAAGATGTTCTATTGGGTTTAGGTCTGGAGACATGCTTGGCCAGTCCATCACCTTTACCCTCAGCCTCTTCAATAAAGCAGTGGTCGTCTTAGAGGTGTGTTTGGGGTCATTATCATGCTGGAACACTGCCCTGCGACCCAGTTTCCGGAGGAAGGGGATCATGCTCTGCTTCAGTATTTCACAGTACATATTGGAGTTCATGTGTCCCTCAATGAAATGTAACTCCCCAACACCTGCTGCACTCATGCAGCCCCAGACCATGGCATTCCCACCACCATGCTTGACTGTAGGCATGACACACTTATCTTTGTACTCCTCACCTGATTGCCGCCACACATGCTTGAGACCATCTGAACCAAACAAATTAATCTTGGTCTCATCAGACCATAGGACATGGTTCCAGTAATCCATGTCCTTTGTTGACATGTCTTCAGCAAACTGTTTGCGGGCTTTCTTGTGTAGAGACTTCAGAAGAGGCTTCCTTCTGGGGTGACAGCCATGCAGACCAATTTGATGTAGTGTGCGGCGTATGGTCTGAGCACTGACAGGCTGACCCCCCACCTTTTCAATCTCTGCAGCAATGCTGACAGCACTCCTGCGCCTATGTTTCAAAGACAGCAGTTGGATGTGACACTGAGCACGTGCACTCAGCTTCTTTGGACGACCAACGCGAGGTCTGTTCTGAGTGGACCCTGCTCTTTTAAAACGCTGGATGATCTTGGCCACTGTGCTGCAACTCAGTTTCAGGGTGTTGGCAATCATCTTGTAGCCTTGGCCATCTTCATGTAGCGCAACAATTCGTCTTTTAAGATCCTCAGAGAGTTCTTTGCCATGAGGTGCCATGTTGGAACTTTCAGTGACCAGTATGAGAGAGTGTGAGAGCTGTACTACTAAATTGAACACACCTGCTCCCTATGCACACCTGAAACCTAGTTACACTAACAAATCACATGACATTTTGGAGGGAAAATGACAAGCAGTGCTCAGTTTGGACATTTAGCGGTGTAGTCTCTTAGGGGTGTACTCACTTTTGTTGCCGGTGGTTTAGACATTAATGGCTGTATATTGAGTTATTTTGAGGGAAGAATAAATTTACACTGTTATATAAGCTGCACACAGACTACTTTTAATTGTGTCAAAGTGTCATTTTGTCAGTGTTGTCCCATGAAAAGATATACTTAAATATCTGCAGAAATGTGAGGGGTGTACTCACTTTTGTGATACACTGTACATGCTGAAATTAAAACCTTTTATGTTCTATGTACTTATGACAGTGGAAACAGCCACAGGAATATAAAACATGCCAGTCATACAAAAAAAAACACACCGTGATTTATCATGAAACCATCAGTACAAACCGTGATACATATTTTGGTCATACCACCCAGCCCTAGATACATGGCTAACACAACATGGTTAACAGTAAATATTGCATCAAAATAGCTACATTTATAGAAGTCAGTATCAGTACCAGTCAAATCTGCTGATTCTTCTTATGTATTTAATATCATGGCAAAAGGGGCACGTCGTTAATATAAGAGTCTGTATTTGAACTAGAGTGTGAATCAGATCTTAAGGTTTTTTGGATGTTTTGCCACATCTGGCTGTTTTCTTTTGTTTAGTTTTTCAATATAAGAAGTGTGTCTCAGACTAGAAAGGCACATTAAATACAGCTGTTGTGTACATTAACATCATATTTGGCAAGTCATACTTGAGATATATTCAGGGCACTACTAAATTCACAGTAAATTTTGCTTAATTTCACGGACCTTCACCGATTTTTACAGAAAAAAGCCACATTTTACTAGTCATTAAATGACACTCTCAAATTAAATGATAGAACAAGTAGAAGCTCCAATACACAGCACAGCTACCTTAATAGTTGAATGTAAACCTAGAACATCCAGCGACCGTCTCAAATACGAAAATTCTCGTCCACAGAATTGGTTGGGAGTTTTCCAAACTCACTTACCTGGGTCGTGCTTTAAGCTGCTTCAGACTTCGACATCTTGGACATTTTGACAAAGCGATTGCTAACTGAATTAAGATAACTGTAGGATTGCTAGGACACCTCATAGCGCAGATAAACCAGTAAACATGAGGCACTTGAATGCTACAGGAATGACAAACGTTAAATCGATAAACACAAACCTTAAAAATTGAATTTTTTAATTGAAAAGCTTGTTTCACAGCCGTGTTAGTTATTGGACAGTGTTTTATAATGTTATCTGAACCTTTATTGCAGAATTTTGCTATACAGTAAATGTTGAGCTTTACTATAAGGTAACAAAAGCTGTTTCTCCCGTCACAGTTCAACCCGCCACAAACCCAGATGGATACATTCCATTCAAGCTCACTACCGTGGTGAATCAGTAAGTAATCAGAGTTCATGAATTTAATTAAGCTGACATGGTGGGTGTTTTCTGGGAAAGGACTTACAGAAGGATGGAAAGTAAACGTAATAAAATCAAACAAAATAAATGAACCAGCAGTTTGCCTTCGCCTGCAGCAGGTACTAGTTATCAGAGCAAGTAATAAATACTCTTGTCACTGGTGATATATAAAATATGAGACTCAACCATAAACTTTCTGGAAGACTATCTCCCCGCTGGAGGGATTATATCTCCTGGCTGGCCTGGGAACGTCTAGGTTAAAACTGCAGGGGACAGAGATGCCTGGGCTGCTTTGCTTCCCCTTTGCCACCACGACCCTGAATGGACAAGCGGAAAAGATAAAGATGATGATGATGATTGTTTCTAAATTGGCAATAATAGAAAATTGGCTACTCGTAAATTACCCTTCACAAGGTTTTGGAAATAGCATTTGTTTTGTGCTGTGACAGATTATGAGTAAGTGAACTCCCTTGTTCTCTGGAACTCATAACACATAAACGATGCAACCAAGTGCAACAATTAAAAATAGGGGCTGCAAAGTGTGTGATACTATTTGGAACAAGGCATCTTTGCAGCTGATTACGGCAATTTTTTGGCTGTTATATAAATGCTGCCCATCAACAAATGTACGAGGGTTCTTCAAACAGTTTCCACACTTTTTAAGCTCTATTTATTAAGAATTTTACAAACAAATGATATCACTTTCTTACATAGTCTCCTGCATTAGATGCATTTTTCCAGTGTCGTGCCAACTTTTTAATGCCATCAGCAAAAAATGTTGGTTGAGCGTGTAGCCTCTTTGCTGTGAGGCGACAGTGCTACCCACCGAGCCTCGGTGCCACCCTTATAAAGGACGTATCCTGGGAAACCGATACATGAAAATGAATGAATGAATGTATGTATGTATGTATGAATGAATGAATAAAAGTATAAAATAATGAATGAATGAATGAGTAAATGAGTATAAGTGAATCAACGTATAAGTGAATGAATGAATAAAAGTATAAAAGAATGAATGAATGAATGAATGAATGTCTTTCTAGCCCTGATTTGTTTGATAAAGCCTTGAGACTCTGAGTTTGGGTTTAGACGTCGTTGCTGATTCTTGTGTTTTGTATGTTCAGGGATTCTGGACAATCTGTATCATCTCAGCCTGAAATATCCTTTGAATCGTACCCCATGTGAGTATGCAAACACACACACACACACACACACACACACACACACACACATTTACTGACACACTTATTGTAAAGGTCTGCGCTGTATTCAGTTTTATTTAGTTAAAGCTTCTTTCAGTAATACACAAACTCTGGCTAAATGTTTGTGGGTTTGAATATTGGCTCTGCCATGCAACCACTGTTGGGCCCTTGAGCAAGGCCCCTAACTCTCTTGCCTTCAGGGGCGCTCTAGAAAGCAGAAAAAGCATCTCACTGATCTGTAATGAGAAACAACAGAGAATAAACAGCAGCCTGGATGCTTAGACCTGTGTGTGTTTGTTTTTTTGCTAAATAAGTGTTATTGGGTTTAGTTTAGTGATCCACACACAAAACCACACACATTATTATTTAAGATGCTTGTGATCACATTTTCTAATCAGGAAATGTTTCTCATTAGGAACACAGAGTCGATTTACAGTGTGCATCCGTAAGTATTATCGTTTACATCATTACTGTTTAGATCATCACTGTTTAGATCATTACTGTTTATAGCATCACTGTTTAGATCATTACTGTTTATATCATTACTGTTTATATCATTACTGTTTATATCATTACTGTTTATATCATTACTGTTTATATCTTTACTGTTTATATCTTTACTGTTTATATCATTACTGTTTATATCATTACTGTTTATATCTTTACTGTTTATATCTTTACTGTTTATATCATTACTGTTTATATCATTACTGTTTATATCTTTACTGTTTATATCATTACTGTTTATATCATTACTGTTTATATCTTTACTGTTTATATCATTACTGTTTGGGACTGTTTAAGCTTCTCCTTCTCAGTATTATTAGAATAGTGAACTTTTGATTTTGGGTTTGTGTATTTTTAGAGCTAGTGTTTACAAAATGCTTTACTAACGGGTGTAATGCTTTTTAATTTTTTTAACACAACCTCTATCCCCAGACCTGTATATGCTCCCACGTATCCTGTGGATTCGCACATGCCCGACCAAGGAAGCTTCGCTAATTTTGGGTACAACGAGTAAGTCATCACACGCCGCTCACCGTCACACACGTTTCCAAACATAAACCTTCCTTTCACCATCGTACTGCACACCATCTTATCATCTTGTCTTATCTTATTCAGGAGTTTTATTTACCCGCAATAAATAACAGATTTGGTAAGTTCAAACCCCATTTTTTTTGTTATCAGGGCAGCAGATGCACCAAGTAACATGGAGCTGGATGACCTTGTCAAGATATTAAGCACTTAGCTATGATGCGAAAGACTGGAGCCGTCTTCCTGCTAGAAACAGAAGCACAGCCTTGCGTGCAAACACACACGCTAACACTCGGCGTTCGGTTTCCTTTCGGGGCGCAGAGTGAATCAGAAAGCTCCCCGTGGATGGAACTCGGCTCATCTTCGTGGTATGATATCCGGTGGCCTGCTACACTAAGGATGTGCAGAAAAGCTCACTCGCTTTTGCCTGTTTTTTTTACAATCAAGCTTCATGGTTGCTCTTTAATCTTCACTTCGCTCACGTCTCCAAATCTGATTTTATTTCCAGTGACTTGTTAATAAAAGGGGTTTAAGCTTTAATCCTGTAAGTGCTGGAGTGAATAAGCACAGTTTTGCTACGCTTCCCGTTTCTACTGTGTCATTTTACTCCAGCGTATCTTCATCTTTCATCTTTCATCCACCCTTCCTCCTACAGTCAGGAGTTTTGGAATTGACAGCATGTATTCCACTTTATTATATCCAAATGAATCACAATTACTGATGTTTAGTGTTCAAATTTAAAACTCAATTTAGCTCGTACTCAGATCTGAAATTCCTGACTGTGGCTGTTAGCAGGCATTAGTGTTTATCATTAGCATGACCCAGCGAGCACCGACACCGATCAGAGATGTCAGTAGATGTCAGTAAATGACCAGGCTAGTCTGTCCTGATTTAAAAACCAGACATTATGCAAATTTAACATCTTTACCTTTATGATTAAAAGTGTTTTCTGTACAGTTTTAACTTTGTTATACGTTTACAAAGTGTCCATACACTCCCCCCCCAGTCCATTTACAGAAATAAACAAAGAAATATACTCATCACTTACAGTTTAAAACATCCAACAATTTATGACCTCAGGTTTGGTCTACAGCAGTTAATCCCACACAGTCGTAATTCCTCTAAATTATTATTAAATTATTATTATATTTTTAAAGTTTCATTATTATTTTGTATTCAGCTGCCTTCCTATTATTCTGGTTGGTATACCTGATTTGGCCGGATGCCCTTTCTTTTTTCCGGGCTCGGGGCTGGCACTGAGAGCCAAGCTGTTCAGTCACCTCGCTCCTCAGACACAGCCAGACCAACTGATAGCACAGCTGAGATTCGAACCCCGACAAGCATCGTCTGAATTTAGTTGATTTTGATTGCATATCTGATTGCATTTCGTTTCCTCCTCTGCTGCTGACCTGACCGAGGAGAGCCGTGACTAACACGTGTGCAGTAGCCGACCTCTTCTTTTCACCTGCTTGAGCAGGGTTTATAAAGATTTATAAAGATCTGTATCACGTACACAGACTCATGCACTCCATCATCCAGCAGAGGTCGTAATTGGAGTAGTTATGAGGAATCCCGTCTGTAACTACCATCCTGGGATGAGCAATTTATTGTTCATTTAGGTGCCCAGCCTGCCGGTAGCAGAGCTGAGATTTAAACTCGTGAAGATGTTCATTTTTATTCAGCATTATAAATGTTTTATTACCATAGACTACGTAGACTTTTATTATAAACGAAGCACTAACCAAACAACTCATCCTGGATATTTAAATGCTTTAATAGCTTTTTTATTAATATCACAAAACAGAAAGTCTACAAGTCTAAAAATCCAGACGTGACCGAGAGTAATTAACAATATAAATTGGGCTAAATTCACACAAATCAGTGTTAATGGCACTGGGACCAAAACATCCTGTGACATAAATTATACCAACAATGAATTCAACTACAGTGAGTTCAGATTACAATCTGCCTTTAAATCTGCCTGTTGGTCAGTTTTAATGTATAAAGTAACCCAGAAACTAACGTCTGTGTTTAAATGGTTCTGCTCAGCCCTAACGTCCTGTATATGAGCATCTCACTCACGAGGACAAATATCTGGATATCTCATTAACATCTGGTGAAGACATCTGGCTTTTTTCCATGTGTATAAAATGCATTCGTGCTCACTGGGATCCCCTTTGATATACTGCGGGACATTTCAATAAAAAACGTCGGTACCCTGAGAGGATTTTAAACAGGAACCTAAATGCAGTGCAGGTTCTGTCCTGGTCTTCAGCTCAGTGAGGTTCTGGTCTGACATTGTGTTATTGTAAATGGTATAAATCTTTATCTTTGGCGTCTGTTCAAGCCATTGAGGTTGATCTGTGTTTTAAAATTCCCTGTACATTTTACTTTATTAAAAGGACCAAGAGTTTAACCAAAGCGGCAAAGTCTTCACCTGTAAAGAGGATTTTTACTGTCAGCTTCAGAATTACCGCCATCCTTGATTAAGATGGTTAAAAAAGTATATTTTTTAATGTGGTTAATTATTAATTCACGAGAGTCCTTAAACCTTGAATTTAAATACAATTGTTTCACCAAAATAAAAATCCAGACAGTCAAAATAATTGTTATAATTACAATATACCAGCACTAAATCTGTGCTGAAGGGCAGTTGTGGTAGCTTAGTGGTTGAGCTACTGGACTAGTGATCTGAAGGTCACTGGTTCATTCCAAACCCCGTCCGAGTTGCCCCTGCTGGGCTCCTTAGCAAGACCCCTGAGCCTCAGTTGCTTTTAAAAGCGTCCGCTAAATGCTGTACATGTAAACAATACAAAGCAAAAGATATAAAAACCCGACTATTTTATATCTGTTCTTATAAATGTTGTATAACATCTGTTCCAGTGTATCGTATTTGCACTAAAAATCACAAGGACGTTATAAGATGCTATAACCTTTTAACTCATCTTTATCAAGCATACAGCTAATTCAGGAGCTGGTTATAAAAGGTTTAAGACACTTTACTGTGCAGTTCTGCCACATCTCTTTGTGTCGTCTGGGCCGGATGATTCGTTTTCATCTTCACCTTTCAGTAACGTCTGATCACTTTATTGTAAATCACAGAATCGCAGCTAAGATGAACCTTTTAAGCACAAGTGTGATTATTAATGGCTTTTTCTCTGAGAATGCAGGTAATATTCAGTATTCAGAACCATATCGTTCTATCATGTGATTCGTTTTCAGTACAGTATATGAGCAGATATGATCTATACAGCAGTACCTTTTGTTTTCATTTTCACTTTTAGCACTTACGTTGGTCTTACACAGAAATGTATGTAAAAATGTTCATAAGCATGAAATTGTTCATAGGCTTCCATTTAAAACCTGTATCTGTATGGTGCATGTACTTTCACACACAAACTCATTAAAAACAACGGGGACCTGTCATCGTAGTGCAGTGTTTTACACCCACCTTTAAATCTTCTGCTTTTTTAATCAAATATATTTGTCTTCTGTATGTATCCATAATAATAGTCTTGTGACAATACTGTTTTTACTTTTGTACATTACTCTTTCGTGTTTTGAGTGCTATGTTGGGGGAAATTAGGAGTCAGTATATTAAAAAAAGTGAAGATGGGAACAAAAACAGTAACTTTCTGCAGGTATAAACACACTCCAGTAGCCTTAAATTGTTCTCAACTTCTTTCCACCGACAGTTTTTTTAATGAAATACATCCTGTTTGTATTTTGTATTTAAAAGTATATACAGAAATAAAATACACATTGTTCAAATGCAACCAGCAAATAATTTAATTGTAGAATAATGTTTTTTTCTCAAAAAAATGGTACCCTTGATAATGATAAATAAAAAAGATTATAAAAATACCTTAATTAGCTCAATTATGCACTGGTAATGTGAGGAAAGTAAAGGTAAAAAGAAGCATATCTGTTTTAACGAAAACCCATCACAATTTTTGGCACAACCTTCCTTTGCTAGCACTTTCCTCTGTGCCAGAGTTTTCTCTTGTTTTACTTGATGCAGTTGAAGAATACAAAGCAATAAATCTGATTGCACATCAAAACTGAATCTCTCCCTATCATGCAGGCTCCAAAGTCCTCTCTTCTGGACTTCACTTGGGTCGAACCACAGCTTTAAGTGAGGTTCAGGTCAGAGAACTGGGATGGCTGTGCAAAAGCCTTGCAAATTTCCCCCTGTGCGAAAATAAAAGGCTATCTATCGTATCTTATCTTACTTTATAGTATGTAAAGACTAAATTGGCCGTATCCTGCCGAAGAGCTGCCACAACACATCAGAGACATTCCACCAAACTTATCAGTTCTTCTCTGTACACAGACAAACCAAATCATGCTTATGATCAGCCTATTGTGCTGTCAAAACAACTCTGATTTGCCAAGACATGGACGCCACAAGACGTCTGAAGGTGTCCTGTGGTCTCAGGTATCTATTCTGTGGATAAACAATGTGCAAATGCCCACCTATCCACATGATCTTGGGGAAAACAGATTTTTCTGACCTTTTATTTATTTGTTTGTTTTTAATCAGCTCATGTCCTGGTTTTAATCTTAATTTTAGTTACTGTCTGCAGAGATCTATCTTTTCCTCTGGATACTTCAGTTTCTTCAAACCTCCAACAACATGTCAGTAGTTAAATTGGCTTAATAAGTGAGTTAGTGAACGTTTGATGCTTTGGGATATTTTGGTCTCGTTCCGGGCATTTCCTGTTTTGTGGCTTGTGGCTTCTAGAAAGACTCTGAACTCAGTGCACAGTGCAATACTAATCAGGAAAAGGGATTATCATGATGACACTGGAGATGAGTTCTGTTCATCTATGACTCCAAACTCATCAATAAAGAGACATTCACTTACTCAAGTCAGTCATTTATCTGTATTTATCTCATCTGAACAAGCAGTTTACATTAAAAACATGACAAAAGTAACACTGTACACTCCATTTCAACTGCAAATGGGTTTAGTTCTCGTGTAAACTTAAAGGAAACTGTTGAAAAAACTTTAAATAGGGCCATAAGCAACAGCCTCTCCTGTATCTTCAGTCCTTAATGTGTGAATCATCTTTGATGGTTGGATAAAGAAAGTATGAGATGAAATGGGAGATAAAGCAGAGATAAAGGACTCATTTCTACCTGTTTGATTTCTTGAAATGCACAAGCAAAATATTCACGTTTAACACGACCTCAGTCTGTCTTTTCATAGATAATTCAGCTGGGAACGGACGTTAAACATTCGTACATGAGTTCCTCTCCAAGGGCAATAAAATAAAGATGGGTCACTGCATGGTCATTCACTTTTCTTATCTTAAAAACAGAGTAAACACAGACAGGAAAAGATCCACAACACAATCACCACACCATCTAGTCCAGACAATAAAGCTAGACCTGCAAAGTCAGAGCAGAAGATATACAGCAGTGATTTAAAATGAAAAATAAGAACTGTAGTGTCAGATAAGTGGTAAACAAGCGCCAACACCAGTGGTGGATTGAGTAGCTTATGTAAGTGTATTCAAAAGTATTTACTTACTTACCAATATAGATGTATCCACAGAAAAATAAATAAATTACGAGCACAAAGCTGAACGTCTGACAAATAAACTCAAGAAAAACTGAAGTGTATCGGCAAAATGAAACTACTCTAAAAAGCAGAATTTATTTGAAAAGTTACTTCTTGTTGTTTCTGCTACCGGTGCCAAACACTGAACACTATGTAAACCTTTTGAAATAAAAACAAACATCACCATGATTCTGTAACTAACTACAGTTGATTGTAAAGGTTGTTTAGGCCTGAGATTCTCTACCTACTACAGGGGGGGGCATTTCTAGGCATTAATAGCTGAATATTTACACTGTGAGTCAAAAGAATTGAACCTCTGTACTTTTATCCATAACTTGGGCAAATGTTGGTCAGTTTTCAAAATTCTTTCATTGTTGGACACAACAGTGAAATCATTTATCTTAGTTAAAATATTGTTGGCGCCCAGGTGGCACAGCGAGTATTCCACTAGCACACCAGCGCCGAGATTCTGAACTCATCGGTTTGAAACTCGGCGTTGCCACCGGTCGGCCGGGTGCCATCTAGCGGGCATAATTGACAGTGCCTGCAGCAGAAACGGTTCTGCTAGGGCAGGATGACCGGACTATATGGGTGGAGTCTTCAAACACTGTGTAAGGACCCTGATTAGCAGATAGAGAGGCAGCTGTGCAGAGTGCATGGGTGAAAAAGGGTTCCACTAAGGGCTGAGTGGCAATATACCCACCTCGACTGCAATCAGGGATCCCCCAGCAGCGGAAGACAAATTGACTACAATAAATCAGGAGAAAATGGGAGAAAACGCATAAATAAAATAGAAAATATATATATATATATATATATATATATATATATATATATATATATATATATATATATATATACAGTGTATCACAAAAGTGAGTACACCCCTCACATTTCTGCAGATATTTAAGTATATCTTTTCATGGGACAACACTGACAAAATGACACTTTGACACAATTAAAAGTAGTCTGTGTGCAGCTTATATAACAGTGTAAATTTATTCTTCCCTCAAAATAACTCAATATACAGCCATTAATGTCTAAACCACCGGCAACAAAAGTGAGTACACCCCTAAGAGACTACACCCCTAAATGTCCAAATTGAGCACTGCTTGTCATTTTCCCTCCAAAATGTCATGTGATTTGTTAGTGTTACTAGGTCTCAGGTGTGCATAGTGAGCAGGTGTGTTCAATTTAGTAGTACAGCTCTCACACTCTCTCATACTGGTCACTGAAAGTTCCAACATGGCACCTCATGGCAAAGAACTCTCTGAGGATCTTAAAAGACGAATTGTTGCGCTACATGAAGATGGCCAAGGCTACAAGAAGATTGCCAACACCCTGAAACTGAGCTGCAGCACAGTGGCCAAGATCATCCAGCGTTTTAAAAGAGCAGGGTCCACTCAGAACAGACCTCGCGTTGGTCGTCCAAAGAAGCTGAGTGCATGTGCTCAGCGTCACATCCAACTGCTGTCTTTGAACGATAGGCGCAGGAGTGCTGTCAGCATTGCTGCAGAGATTGAAAAGGTGGGGGGTCAGCCTGTCAGTGCTCAGACCATACGCCGCACACTACATCAAATTGGTCTGCATGGCTGTCACCCCAGAAGGAAGACTCTTCTGAAGTCTCTACACAAGAAAGCCCACAAACAGTTTGCTGAAGACATGTCAACAAAGGACATGGATTACTGGAACCATGTCCTATGGTCTGATGAGACCAAGATTAATTTGTTTGG
The DNA here is from genome assembly GCF_030014385.1 of Trichomycterus rosablanca. Taxonomy (NCBI): domain Eukaryota; kingdom Metazoa; phylum Chordata; class Actinopteri; order Siluriformes; family Trichomycteridae; genus Trichomycterus; species Trichomycterus rosablanca. Next base: position 3,383,842 of record NC_086006.1, on the reverse strand, counting down.
TTCAGATGGTCTCAAGCATGTGTGGCGGCAATCAGGTGAGGAGTACAAAGATAAGTGTGTCATGCCTACAGTCAAGCATGGTGGTGGGAATGCCATGGTCTGGGGCTGCATGAGTGCAGCAGGTGTTGGGGAGTTACATTTCATTGAGGGACACATGAACTCCAATATGTACTGTGAAATACTGAAGCAGAGCATGATCCCCTCCCTCCGGAAACTGGGTCGCAGGGCAGTGTTCCAGCATGATAATGACCCCAAACACACCTCTAAGACGACCACTGCTTTATTGAAGAGGCTGAGGGTAAAGGTGATGGACTGGCCAAGCATGTCTCCAGACCTAAACCCAATAGAACATCTTTGGGGCATCCTCAAGCGGAAGGTGGAGGAGCGCAAAGTCTCGAATATCCGCCAGCTCCGTGATGTCGTCATGGAGGAGTGGAAAAGCATTCCAGTGGCAACCTGTGAAGCTCGGGTAAACTCCATGCCCAGGAGAGTTAAGGCAGTTCTGGGAAATAATGGTGGCCACACAAAATATTGACACTTCAGGAACTTTCACTAAGGGGTGTACTCACTTTTGTTGCCGGTGGTTTAGACATTAATGGCTGTATATTGAGTTATTTTGAGGGAAGAATAAATGTACACTGTTATATAAGCTGCACACAGACTACTTTTCATTGTGTCAAAGTGTCATTTTGTCAGTGTTGTCCCATGAAAAGATAAACTTAAATATCTGCAGAAATGTGAGGGGTGTACTCACTTTTGTGATACACTGTATATTGTTTGCCATGACAACCATTTGTGTTTGTAATTAACAGCAGTAGACAACAATATTGTACCATATATAATATAAAGTGGTTTTCAGCACATAGGACAGAATTTTAATGAAGAGCTCGTATCTGATTAAAGGTTATAAACTGTATGAGATGAATTTACCTGTTGAATTTCCAAAGAAAAACTGGAAAAAAGGAGAAAAGCTCAGCGCAGAACAGAAAGCGTGCGTACCCATGACAGCATAGCACAAGTTCAAGAACTGGTGCTCGGCCAAGAGGATAAAACTTAGACCCATCGGTCAATGTGTCGAATTTCCAGGAACACTGGACTCTCTGGACTGGAATTATTCATCGTCATCTGGTGTTGCAACAGTGAAAGACTTGAAAATTGTAGGCAAAAGTGCAGAGGTTCATTTTTTGACTCAAAAAAATGAAGATACTGCATTCAAGACTGACCATTTCTGCTACCCAGTGGATGTAAAGCACCACTGATCTACAGTCTGTGGAAACCTGGGGGGTCTTTTCCTTCGTTTCAGAAGAATAAGATCCACAGTTTGATCGGAATGAAAAGCCAAAATAAAAACTCAGTAAAACACACATGCATGCACACACACACACACACACACACACAAAGCATGTTAAGAGAGTTGTCCTGAAATTCTGTGGTAGCAAATCAAAAACTGAATCTGAAAAGCCTGCAGGAAGAAGGTCACGGCCCTACTGTAGCGCACGCCCGTCCCTGTCCTGAGCACATTTAGCCACAAACTGCCGTTCTCTGCGGCATAGTCCTTCTCTAAGTTCTTCAGTCCGGTAAGGTGGGGCGTCAGGTGAATGGTGTGGGGTGTAGAATGTATCGTGTGGGGTGTACGGTAGGCTATGGGAAAGATATGGATATGCTAGGTGATAGCTCGGCCGTGCAGATAATCTAGGGTTAAGGAAGCCAACCTTTCCTGAACGTGTTTACAGGGCCTGCGTTTTGAGCTCGATGGGCTCTCCCCGCGTGTCCTGCTGGCCATCGGTTTCGGCGGGTCGACTGCCTTTGAGCACAGCGATTCTCTCTGAGAAACCGAGCATACGTGGGAACAGCACAAAGTCATAGAGAAGAGCGCCAACAGCACCACCGATCAGTGGACCAACCCAGTACACCTGTTACACAGAGACACAGAGAGAGAGAGAGAGAAATGTGGGGTTATATTTACCGATTTGTAAAATTCTACTACAGCTCATTTCCTACATGGGACATTTTAATTATCCATGTTGTCCATCAAGGAACTCTACTTATCATGGGTTCAAACATAGTAAACGTAGATGTATTAACCACCAAGAAACCATTTTTGGTCCCAGGAGTGTGGAACCAGGTCTTATCAAAAAGGTAGCTAGTTCAAATCCCATTTCAATCTAACAGACTAAAAGAAAGCCACTCATGCACTCTTCCCAAACTGAGACCGGCAGCAATGAGACACAACAAAGCGACCAGCTGTCATTTATTTTCAATTAGAGCTGGTGATTTCCGGCAACAGGAGGCAGAGTAAACTTTGGCAACCCAAAGTGGGCAAAGTCAGCCAAGTTTTGCAAATTAGGAACGAAGCGAAGTGGGAATTACCAGTAGGAATTGAGCATTTAGTAGATTGGTATGCACATTACCGTCACCACTTTAAAATGGTACACTCCAATTTTGGTCCCTCGATAATCATTCCTGCTAGAGACGGAGGAGAAACTCATCGTCTCAGTGTCAAACTTAGAACAGATGTCAACTATTCTAGCTATTTAAAATGAGCAAATAGATGGCAGCTATCTCAAAGAACAAACAGTTTTCTTGGCATGTTCACAGCACAGACAGTGATGGACTACACGGGGATGGAATTTATAGATGAGCGGTTTCCCTCCCGGATTTTGATTTGTAGCGGGAACACGTCTGATTTGTGGTTAAAAACGGGTGGAAAGGAATCTGATTTGTGATCTATATGCTCTGAGGTTGCTAGTCAGTAAATGACGCTGTACTGCCATAGCATGTTATTAAACCCTGGCAACCAAATGGCCACAGCCGATGATAGCGCTTTCAATACGAACACAAGGCGATGAGTGATCAGCAATTCGGGCGACGAGAGGTGAAAAAACACTGCCAGTCTGAACGTAAATCTGAGCTCTCTTCTTGGACTCGATCCTGTTTCACTTTTGAAATACATTTGCCAAAAGAACTACACACACCTAAACTTAACCTCGTCTTACCCAGTGGTTGATGAAGTTCCTGAAGAGCACAGCTGGTGCGAAGGACCTGGCAGGGTTCATTCCAGCACCAGTGTAGTACATCTGCAACACATTTGTGAGATTTTCTTTACAAGACTTGAGTACATAAGTGCATAAACTTATAGTTTACTTTATTTCTCTTAGTTTACTTGAATCCTGACACCGTCATGGACATAGCTCACCTCTGAGCCTGTTTTGAAGAGGAAGCGTGTGTTAAACCTTGCCAGATTCCCATGTAGCTGCTGGGCTTTTAAAACTAGTTTGACTATTTAAATACTATTCCAATTTACATATTATTTTATCTGCTACACCAACTTTCATCTCAGCTTGTAAGGGCCCAACAGTGGCTGCATTGCAAATTTAAGTCCATGTTAAATCCTGTAGATGTATCACCCCTAATGATCAATTATTAAAGGGACATAATACTTCCCAAGTGACAGGTTAGCTTAATGAAGAGGTTTGTGAATTAATGTAGTTAATTTTAATGATTAAATAATAAGCAGTAGACTGTAAACCATAATTTAAAACCATAACTGCCCTCCAATTATCTACTCCTTTGGTCTGTCTGTCTACTATGGGGGCTAGAGCCTTTAGCTACTCTGCCCCACATCTCTGGAACTGTCTCCCTCCTGACATTCGCACCATTGATTCATTCCCTAGTTTCAAAACATGCCTTAAAACGTACTTCTTTAAACTTGCCTACCCTTAATCTGTGTAATTAATTATGTACTGATGTTTTGTATTGTAAGGTGTCCTTGAGTGTTTTGAAAGGCACCCATAAATAAAATGTAATATTATTATTATTTATTTATTTATTTAACCTATAAATAAACATTAAGCGCTTCCCTGTTGGAAGTTTAAAAGTCGTACATGTACGCATTATGTTCTTGATACTAAAAACTTTGGAATAAAAGACTAGATAGAGTTCCACATTTTAAAGCCCATTTGAGTCATTCAAACTAATTCATAAAAGTTTCCTTTCAAACTGATAAAACTTGTAATAATTGATCCCCTCCTGAGTGACTCTTACCCCGAACAGATGACCCATGAAAACAGAGAACCCGATGGATAGAGCAGCAGAACCCAGTCGTCCGTTACGCCTCTCGTCGGTCACGGCAAACACACAAACCACCAGCTGCAGAGTGAGAAACACCTCGATGGTGGTTGCCATGCCCAGGCTGATGCCAGGCTGCAGCTAACCACAGGAAATGACATGAGAAGCACAGAGTCAGCACTGTTATTTTATTCTTTCACAATTATACTATTGTTATTGAGAAATGTTAAGTCTACAGTGACATCAGTGATGGAATTGTGGTTAATGTAATGTTTAGCTCACACTTGCGGTGGTTATTACTCAATCTGAGACTTAAATATACAGTATTTAGGGGTATGTCAGAAGTTTACATACAAAAAAGACAATGCAACTGATTTTTCTCTATAACTGAGTGAATAAAACACCTTCTTCCTCAAAAGGAAATACATTTTTAATAAGTTTGAGGGATTTCTAAAACGATACAGCAGCTATTTAACCCTTTTAATGGTCTTCTCAACCATTTGGTTAAGCTTACTTTGAGTCTAAATACTTGGGTAAAAATAAGCTGTGTTTAAATAATGTTTTTGGGCCATATCTACTGCTTGGTTGATGTTTGGTAAACTCTAAAATATTGCTAGATGGTTGTAAAGAAAACAGCCTTTCTAACATGTGTCAAACTAGCAGCTGAAGAATTATCCATGAAAATGCATCATTTTTGTGATTCTCAACTGTCTGGTAGAGGCTCATTAAACAAATACTGTGTGCACTAGTAAAAAAAATTATGAATTGTTTGTTGTTGGTATAATCCCAAGAAACTAAGAAATGCAAATTAATTATTTATTTACTTTAGTTTGTTAATACCTTGAATACAGCAAGCTGGCATTTTAAAGTTTAACGTCAAGTTTGTTGACATGGACATGTGACCCATAAGCTCATGGGAAAGTAAAGCTTACTTGACTGTGAACAGTGTACCTGTGTTCCAGCAGCTTCCACTTCATGGCAGACCTGCTTTTTGATGGTTGTTGGATTATATCTAACTATTTATAAGGGTGACAGTTTTAAGAGGGGGTGGTGAAAAAGCCAAGACTGCTTGTTTACCACCCAAATGACAAAGACCCAAGTGCCCAAATAAAGTTATTAAAGTGAGTACACAAATACAATCACGCAGCGCAGGGATCGATCTGTCAGTGTAGAGAATCAAAGTCTGATGTTCTGTTTTCTGTGCTAAACCACTAAATAGTTAGTGAAGAACAGAAAGGAACTAAAGCTCTGTTTATTCACAAATGTGATCAGACCTCAGGAAGCCAACAACACTGATCAGTTTGTGAATAAAAGATGAACATGAGCAGCCCTTGTGTTCACATCTCTTATAATTGTGGAAATTTATATTGGCTCAACTTTGACTTCCACTGAATAATTTAGTGATGATTTAATAAGGAACAGTTAGTGAGTTCCTGTCAGACAATCATAATGGGAATAAAAGGGTCAGTTTCCAAACTAAGGATCTTGCAACTCAAATGCTCGGTGCAAATAAATCATATAAATAGATCAGTCATATTTGGACTGATCTATTTAGTCACATAGTCAATTTAGTTACACAAGCAGATTTTGACTTGATATTTTGACTATTTATCAGTTTTACAAACTGTAAAATCATAAAACATTATACTGTTTGTTGAACTTGTCTAGTTTCTAGTTGTTAGACAGCAGAAGACGGCTCGACTGACTTACTGTGTTAAGAGCCAGGTTTCCTCTCACATTGCTCGGTGTCACCCCGTACAGCACAGCAGCCCCGGCCAGCGCCCCCAGACACTGAGCGCAGATGTAGAAGAAGGCACGAAACAGGGACATCTGGGAGCTGATCACGTAGGCGAAGGTGACGGCCGGGTTGATGTGGCCGCCGCTGATGTGGCCTATCGACTGGATGAGCGTGGCTGCGGCCATCCCGAAGCAGAAGGCCACCTGGAGCACGTTATAGGAGCTGCTGGTCCAGCGCAGGGCCGCACCGAGCCCGAAGAAGACGAAGAACATGGTGCCGTAGAACTCGGCGAAAACCGCCCGCCAAAAAGACAGAGAGCGGAACTCCCACATGGCTGCAGCGGCTGTAAGGCAAGCTCAACAACTGGAGGGATGTAAACTTCGAATAAACTTGCAAATCAAAATCAATACAAAGTTCTAAACGTAAGAGCTGAAGACGTCGCGAACTACAGAAACGTATGTACACAAATCAACGCCAGTTCTACTCAGTTAGCTTACTGCTCTTGTCAAAAGGCCATGTGTCTACCTGTCATCATCTGCATCTGTCTAAATACAGGTCAGTGGTAATAAGGGGACATGGAGAGACAAAAGTTGAGTGTGTCCTGCAGACATTCAGCCCCTGTCTGTGGGCCCGACGTACCCGTGCATTTATAACGCCCTCTGGCAAACGTGACGCTGTTAGCCCCCTGCAGCCCTGTGGGAGGGGTGAGGGGACAATACAGGAATCAAATCAGAAATTCTCAACCCTTCTCTCATACACACAGCCTAACCTCTAGTTCATGGTCCACGCCGCACAAATCAGTGCTGTTTTACAGTTAACATGCCTGAAAGAGGAACATAATGCAGTTCTTTACCTATAAAAATACCACCAACAGGCTTGATGATGCAGCTGGTATAGTGGGTATCACATAGCAAAATGCATCCTGGGAACATTGCTTTGATTTTCGTCCCTGATCACTGCTCGTGAGCATATTGGGCTTGTTTTCCCATGTCCGCTTCGGGTGTCTCCCATAAGGTTATTCTGATTGGCTTTCACCTTTCAAACACAGACAGAAGGTGAATCGGCTGCTCTTAATTTCCTCTTGTTGTAAGCAAATGATTAAAAATAATGAAGAAGGATTATTTTATTTGTCATATACGAGGGTTCTTCAAAAAGTTTCCGGACTTTCACATCATCATCACATGAAATTTTTTTTCCCCTTAAAGCTTCCAAAAAGGTGGAAATCAGATGGAGCTAAATCCGGACTATAAGCGTCTCTCAGTCTCTCAGGCACGACCGATTACTCCTTCCACCCTCACCGCTTCCAACCAAAATATAAAAGTGAGGAAACTTTTTGAAGATCCCTCATAAATATATACACGAGTACAGTACAAGGAAATTGTTTTTCCAGGTATCCCAGCCATCGTACTGCACCCTCGGAGCAGAGAGGGCCTTGCTCAGGGGTCCAACAGTGGCTGCATAGCAGAGCCTGAACTTGAGCCGACAACTGATTGACAGCCCAACGCTATACCCACTAGGCTACCACTGTCCCTGTAAAAGTATAACTTTGCCTCATAATAGTTAAATGGGTTGTACATAATCATTATACTTTTATAAAATTATAAAACTTTATTATTATTATTTATTAATTATTATTATTATTATTTAGATCCCATTTAAGTAGTACACTATGTAAGAACTCTCGCTCAGTTTCTCTCTTGTCCATGATTATTATTATTGTTGATTCATGTTTCTACACAATTGGTGCACAGGGCAAGCCATAGCTAGTGGTTAGGGCACTGGACTAGTAATCAGAAGATCGCTGGTTCAAGCCCCATTACTGCCAGGTTGCTGCTGTTGGGCCTTTGAGCAAGGCCCTTAACCCTCAGTTGCTCAGACTATACACTGTAACTGTAATGTAAGTCGCTTTGAATAAAAAAGCGTCTGCTAAATACCAAAAATAGAAATGGTGCACCAGTGTGAGAATACCACGAGAAATCTGATTCTCTTACAATCTAAAAGCACTGATTAAATAGTATCATAATCATGAGTTCTTAAATACAGCACCTCTCTAAAACTTGTGTTTATACACTGGTATGATTGCTATGTTAGTGTGGTACTTTACAGTAAATGTGAACCCTTCCTTTCAAACTCTGGGGTGCACCAAATAAGTGGACCGAAAGCCCCTGAGCAGGGACGTCTCGGTCCGTTTTTAAACAAATTCTTGTGTGATTCGTTTAGGTATGAACACAAAACAAACTAGAAGAAGATATACTTTATTTGTCATACATACATATACAGGCATACAGTACAATGAAATTCTTTCTTTGCATATCCCAGCTTGTTTGGAAGCTGGGGTCAGAGCGCAGGGTCAGACATCATAAAGTGCCACTGGAACAGACAGGGTTTAGGGCCTTGCTCAAGAGCCCAACAGTGGCTGGATAGCAGAGCCTGGATTTGAACCGCCAATCTTCCAGTTGATAGCCCAAAGCTCTACCCACTAGGCTACCACTGTCCCAACTAAAGGCTTGTAAATGAACCAAACACAGGACGTGACACTAAAAGCAATGTGAGAGTGTGAGCTGTGTTTCTAATTGGTAACACTACTAACAGGTACACACAACCCTGATTAGTGCATCAATCCCAGCGTGGTGCGCTGTTCTGACTCTAAGGGTTCAGGGTTTGCTGGACTCATTATGTTTGAAATAATGTGTACTCAATTTCTTGGTTGGTCTGGACCGAGGGAACTGAGCTACAAGTATAAACACGATCTGATTTAAGATACCTGACACCACACCAGCCTACACACCTTCAGTTGAACCATGCTTTGCCATGCAGTCTGCTCAATCAGGGCATTGCCAGCCTGTTCGGTGCAGAACTGATTAGCCAGGCTTTTACATTGTGAGCCAGTTGAGCTGTGCAGGGAATCTCTGGAAAATCAATGTTAGAGTCGAGGAGGGAGCAGGAGGGGCGAGTGCTGAGCCTCTATCATACAGATGAGAGTAACACTGAAAGAATACTGCTGCACTCATCTATTTACCTTTTCATTATATGAAGACCAAATGCTAGCAGGAACACTTTATTGTCTTTGATTGCATCGTTCCTGCTAAAGAACACAGTTTTAATGGAACTTAACATGTAGCGTTTACCTTCTACAGAACAGAATGATTATTCAAGGATTGTTAGGTGCTTTTAAAGCTGTTAAGCAAATTAAATATGCTTAAGAGGCTGCATGGTAATAATTTATGAGTGCACCAAAGAGTCTTTCAATCAGAACCTGGACTTACAATCACATTTAGACGTACTTGTAGTAAAATAAAATCTATTTACAGGACTGACACGTCCCCTGGATTTTGGAGAGGGAATGCAATGACAATGTATTCATTATTACTCACTCACTCACTCACTGTCTTAACCGCTTATCCAATTAGGGTCGCAGGGGGGTGCTGGAGCCTATCCCAGCTTTTCAATGGGCACAAGGCACGCAGTAACACCCTGGACAGGGCGCCAGTCTATCGCAGGGCAGACACACATACACACACATACACATACACATACACATACACACACACATACACACACACACATACACACAAACACACACCCATTCTCCTTTAGGGCAATTCAGTGTCTCCAATTAACCTGACTGCATGTTTTTGGACTGTGGGATGAAACTGGAGCACCCGGAGGAAACCCATGCAGACACGGGGAGAACATGCAAACTCCGCACAGAAAGGACCTGGACCGCCCCGCCTGGGGATCGAACCCAGGACATTCTTGCTGTGAGGCGACAGTGCTACCCACCGAGCAACCGTGCCGCCTTGTATTCATTATTATTAAGAATAAATATATTTGGGTGTACATGTCTGCCCCAGTATTCAGATATGCTCTAAAGCCCTCCGCCCCAGATTATACTGATGTAAAAATTCGAAATATACATATTCAACTCACTAGCTTAGTGTAATGTTAGGATCCCCCTTTCCCAAAACATCTGGTCACCCCAGATGTTTATTTCATGACTACAGCCTTTATGTTAACTCTTCTGATGTTGACTCACATGGTACAAATTAATCAGAGAGCAGTACCATTGCATTTTGCATAACTTGGTTCTGGAAGGGAGTCATTATGAGTGTCAAGAAGCGTGTAGAGCTGTTAGAATTCGGTAGAAATGGGAAAACTGAATTAGAACAGCTGTAGTGATTTACAGCATAGATGTACGTAGCAAATAGACACCATCTACGTGTTCACTGTTGTTTTCCAAAATGGCAGCACTGAAAAAAATACACTGGTGTTTGTGTGTCAGAAAGCAGCGCCCACACTGAAGCCAAACTCCGAACTTTGTGCATTTCCATTGTGCTCTGGATTACCGTGCTGATGGGTCAGTAAACCAGCTTTTGTAGACAGAGCACCCAGAACACAGGGCCGGCTTTTTAAACCCGCTTGCACAGGGATTTTTCTATTTTACCTTTATCACAGACTGCTGACACAAGCACAAACTCCTGGCTGGATCGAACCCCCCTAAACTCCACACTGTCACTGAGCCATTAACGTAAAAGTGCAGGCTCAGGACTCCCAGTGCCCTGAATTATCCAGAACCATGAATATCCATCACCTATGAGCGAGCTGGCTTTTATTTAAATACCAAATGTACCTGTTTTACCCACATTTAACCAGACTAGAAAACTGAGCACTTTCAAGAGCAAGTTCATAGAACATGTCAGGGCCAGAAATGTCATGCCCTACATCTACAAGCTGTCTAAAACAAACATGTTTAACCTACATAGGTTTTAGGTTATGTAGCCTTAAAGCTAATTTTGTATACAAAAACATCAGCAGATCAGAAGTTTGTTGAACCATGAGTGTGTTAAACATGCTGTTCAAACAACATGGACATTAAAATAATTAACTTGCTGGAACAGAAAACATCAGAATATGTTGTAACTTGGAAGTCATTATAAAATGCCACTATATACCATATTTACCCTCAGGTCACACAAGAAACTGATTTATCAAACCAGTCATTCACAGGCAACCACTGTTGAGCCCAAACCTTCCCAGGTCCAAGAGTGCTGTGCATATAATGGCTGATCCTGCATTCTGACCCCAGCTTTCAAACAAGTTGGAATATGTGGACAGAATAATTTTATTGGACTGTTTGTGTATTTAACACAATCAATGTCATTTTTATTTTATTTTTTTATAAATAAAATAACACACTGAGAAGTGTGCTAACGTGCTGCAATAAGGGTGGGTGTTACCAGTAGAGGGCAGCAAAGTGTAACTAACATAATATAAACAAGTGAAATGTTTTTATTTTTACATTTTTCATGTTAAAATAATATTTATTCTTGGTTGTTAAGTTTCTTTACTTAAGTTTCCTGGCATTATACTGTTTTTCTGCTTTAAAAAATTCACACTGGACTTCGGAATTGTTGTTTGGCAGAGGTGGGTTTATCCTGAGATTACCACCATAGACTGAGTCCATGTCCATGAATTCAAGTCCATGGGTTAATTTGAAACACTTTTTCAGTCAAATAAGAATTTTAAAAACACTAGACACCTCAAACTCCTCAGTAAAGCCACTGTTGTGCCCTTGAATAATCATGTTATTTCACTGGATTCTGATTCATTTAAGCTGCTCCAGGTATCAGTGACATTGAAATAGATGGGTAGGTTAAATAACCCAATAGTTAATACACTTTTAAATACAAATTTAATCGTGTTTTATTATTATTATTTAAAACTTCCAGTCATGCTTTCTATCTACTAGGTGCCCGGTAACATGACACTAACGATAAAGAATCAGGCGCCACCTGCTGGATGAGAGACTCACAGCTACCGAAACCACCACCTAAAACATTACTGTCTTACTGCTGTATCTGTACCAACTTAGGTTTAAGCCTTAAAGCTGACTTTGTTAAGTATTTGGACACCTGACCGCGAATTTGTTGGACATGCTATTCCCAAAAAAACATGGACGTTAATATACTTAACGATGCTGGAACAAGAAAAGCTTTTCCCAAAATGCTGGTACATACAAGACACCACAGGTTTACACCGATGAGGCATAACATTATGAGCACTGACAGGTGAAGTCATAATGTTATGCCTAATCGATGTACGTCCTCTGACTTTAGTAAATCCTTTACCTTTTAACCCAGTCACCTCGTCAAAACAATTCCAGTTACACTGACTATAACAAAACTATTACAAACTAAGGTTGCTATGATGAGTCTTTTATAAAATATATGCAAGCGTACGAGAAAATGAACATCGATACACAAGCACGAAAAAATTTCGACGTACTGAACACAGAGTACTTGTTTAGAGACAGTTTATTAGAAATATGTAGACAAAACCCCACTGCATTTAACAAACTGAAGTTCCTCAACCTGTGGTGACAGGTTAGCACAACATAAAACATTAGTCACACTTGCATTGATATTAGGAGTGCAAACAATTTGGTCAGCTATTGATAAGTTACCCTTTTGATCTGTACAGCGGTGAAGCTTACATTATATCACTTCACTTGACATAAATGGAAGAGATCAGTGCTTGGATGCCTGCTACACTTTCAGGTGAGACACTAAACGATGACCAACTTAAAAATCATTTGGGACAGAAGCGGTGTGTACAGACAGGACTATGTACTTTGAACATGTTTGATTTACACATCAGCCTACTCAGTGGACAAACCCTTATCTAACAGGCCTGGAAAAAACGTTTACCAATCGAGCAGATTTATCAGCAATATTTAAATCCAGTAAATGTTCCGGCTAGTCTTCTAACTGAACGAAAACACGTAAAAAATATTCTTGCTTTAGATCCACTCACAAACACTAAAACAATAAAATGAAATTTACTGTGTAAACCAGAATTAGAGACATGAGACCAAACAGAGCAAATTACTACATGAATATGCTGTATATTGGATTAACTTACTGATACTGGGGGGGGGGGTAAAGACAACACGTATGACATATCAGCTCTACCCACCGCCACAGCACTGATGAGTAAGTGGATAATAAGAATCTATAAAACATTATGTATGGAGAACTTCAATTGTCCATGCAGAATAAAAAGGTAAAGTAATTAGTGCTGATGACTTCAGTCAGCCATTAACACAACTAACTGTGCACTCTGGCGTGACACTAACAGCGTAAAAACTGCTCACATATAATCCATTTTTGTTTGTTTCTTGATTTGCATCGTAATTAATGTTTACCCACTCATAACTACCCCCCTCCCCGTCTCAAAAAAAAAGAATAACAGTTAAGTGATGATTCCTGTTTCCTGCTCAAGGTGTCGGTCTTTACAACTTCACTCGAGATCTGGCATCTCTGCAAAACATTCAGACAGACGAGGCTGATTATTATACATCTACATATCATGAAGAGGTTACAGATGCATATACACACATGGAGGTTTTCTACTGGACAGTACAGTCATTAATCAAAACTTAGTTGAGCATCTATGTTCAATTTTCGTTATGTAGCGGTAAGGAGAAAATCTCTGAAGGTTGAGTAGTAACGGCTTGTGATAAGTACTTTTCGAGGCCCAGTTTTATTATTTATTCATTTATTTGGATTTTAAACGTCATGTTTTACACTTCGGTCACATTCATGACAGAAACGATAGTTACTCGTTACACAACATACATCAGCTCAATTTTTAATCTCAAACACAGTCATGGACAATTTTGCATCTCCAGTTCACCTCACCCGGAGGAAACCCACACAGACACGGGGAGAACATGCAAACTCCACAGAGAAAGGACCTGGACCGCCTCACCTGGGAATCAAACCCAGGAGCTTCTTGCTGTGAGGCAGCAGCAGTGCTACCCATCTGGCCTGTTTTAACACATTGTGCTGGTAATGCTGGGGACATATGCCCTTTTTTCCCTGCATGGCACTCTAAGGTACTGTATGTGTTAAAATCACTGATCCCACATTTAGTGGTTGCCCCCATTGCCAAGTGAGCCGTATTGCACCCAAGCACCTGTGCTAAATGTGGCTACTCTTCTTGACTAGGGACCAAGCATGCCAAAAACAGTACAGACCATGTACAGACCATTATCAGTGGTAGTCTAGTGGACAGTGGTAGCCTAGTGGGAAGAGCTTTGGGCTATCAATCAGAAAATTGTCGGTTCGAATCCAGACTTGCTATGCAGCCCTTGAGTGAGGCACTTAACCCATACAATGGCTGACCGTGTGCTCTGACCCCAGCTTCCAAACAAGCTGGGACACATGGACAAAAGAATTTTGTTGTACTGTAAGGCCTCCTTCTTCTTCTTCTTCTTCATTGGTCAAACAGAATCACTACAACATACAAAGAACTTTACTCACTTTCATCATCGCTATCTGCAGATTCTTCCTGCAATCCAAAACAGAAACAGAAAACAGCTCACATGTTAGGATGCATATTTGCACACTGATTTACATTTTAACTGCTGAGCTTTTAACACAAAACCTGTTTTCTTCATAAGAAAACAGAGAGGACCGACAACTCCAAAAAAATACACATGAAACTAACAGTGCAGGGTTCATCAGAACTGTGCTGTTAATCCTGGGTGGATTTGATTGCCCAGTAACTGACTGTAGTTCTGATAAATCACAATGTTGTGTGACAAACCACCTACATTTACACAGTGAGTCAAATCAGCACACTAACAAATGCAGTTACTATTGTGATATACTGATATGTGTTACAAATCAAACATGGTACTATCTGATTTGCATTATGTAGCACTACATTGATGTGTCTGTGATGTGTGTGCTGTTGTAACACTGCAATTTCCTTTTGGGGATCAATCCTATAGAATGTACTATGCAGTTTCGAACACAGCCAGTATTAATAAAAGCATCCTTCGATGTTGCAGAGTAACTTAAGCTGGCTGAAACGTTCCCATCGAAAGGGTTGCCAGATCTTGCGCTTTTTTGCATATTGCCTGGGTTTGGTCTGATACCATGTACAAAAAGCAACCCAGACACTCAAGCCAGAGCTCAAACTGGCCTTTTATCTTAGGAATTTGTGATGCAAAGAAACCCATTGCCTGCACAAATGCAGAATAATGATAAGCAACCACAATTACTTTGTTTGCTTCAGTGTTGGGATTTGTTTGTTTGTTTATTAGGATTTTAACGTCATGTTTTACACTTTGGTTACATTCATGACAGGAACGGTAGTTACTCATTACACTGTACAAGGTTCAACAGTTCACACAAGGTTCTATCAAACATAGTGCTGGACAATTTAGTATCTCCAATTCACCTCACTTGCATGTCTTTGGACTGTAGGAGGAAACCGGAGCGCCCGGAGGAAACCCAAGCAGACACGGGGAGAACATGCAAACTCCACACGGAAAGGACCCGGACCGCCCCACCTGGGGATCGAACCCAGGACCTTCTCGCTGTGAGGCGACAGTGCTGCCCACTTAGCCACCGTGCCGCCCGCTTCATTGTTGGGAAGTTAAACTAAAGAGAACAGCTCTGGTAAGGACAATTCTCACATCTGTCACATCTGTCCATTGAGACAGTATCCTGCAATTAATGTAATTAATACTAATCTTTAAAAGACCCAGAATGATTGCTTTGAATAATTACACACACGCTACACGTGGAGATGTACACAGAGTAGATAGAGATTAGGTTAACATAGTAAAATATATATAAATAATTAGTGCAATACGTTGTTAAGTGTCACTAATAAACATTGTGGTTGAAAGATAAAATGTGCTTTAACATGCTTAGTGTGTTAATAATCTTACATCGTCCGCACCGTCCATATCAGGCAGATCATCCTCTCCACCCATGTTGTTCATCATCTGCAGAAACAAGAATTAGATCATTTAGCAACGTTTGTGGTAGAACATTAAACAGCACTTTAACAGCACTTAAGATTCACCTCTGAGAACCGATCATAGTTGGACAACTCTTCATCTGAATCGTCTTCCCAGTCTTTCCAGTTATTGAAGTCAACACTGAGCCAATTAAACTATTTAAAAAGAAAAACAAACCAGTCAGCATCTGGCAACCTCCAGGACAATTAAGTCAAATATTCCGTTTAAGAATGAACCTCACCTTAGTTTTGTCTTTTGTTAACCTAGGCCAGGACTTGCCAGGTTCTGCTTTTCGTAGACAGCAGTACACAGACCTGTCTGTCCGTTTGTGTTTTGACCCCTGTTAAAGTAAAAAAAAAAATCATCAATAAATGCATAACAGAGCTCTACAGAGGCTACAGCTAAAGAAGAAGCCGCTCATATACTTACATTTGGGTCGATGGCCTCAAAAAGTCCTAGGTCATTATGATATTTGATGTTATCGACGCCACCTACACAACTAAACAGAAAACACGACATATTAAACAAAGGAACAAATAATGGTACCGGCACCTGGAGATAAAAAGAATACATTTTATACCACCTCCTGGTTTCTACACTCACTGTCCATTTTATCAGCTCCACTTACCATATAGAAGCACTTTATAGTTCTACAATTACTGACTGTAGTCCATCTGTTTCTCTACATACTTTGTTAGCCCCCTTTCACCCTGTTCTTCAATGGTCAGGACCACCACAGAGCAGGTATTATTTAGGTGGTGGATCATTCTCAGCACTGCAGTGACACTGACATGGTGCTGGTGTGTTAGTGTGTGTTGTGCTGGTATGAGTGGATCAGACACAGCAGCGCTGCTGGAGTTTTTAAACACCTGGCTGTCACTGCTGGACTGAGAATCATCCACCAACCAAAGATATCCATCCAACAGCGCCCCGTGGGCAGCGTCCTGTGACCACTGATGAAGGTCTAGAAGATGACCGACTCAAACAGCAGCAATAGATGAGCGACCGTCTCTGACTTTACATCTACAAGGTGGACCGACTAGGTAGGAGTGTCTAATAGAGTGGACAGCGAGTGGACACGGTATTTAAAAACTCCAGCAGCGCTGCTGTGTCTGATCCACTCATACCAGCACAACACACACTAACACACCACCACCATGTCAGTGTCACTGCAGTGCTGAGAATGATCCAACACCCAAATAATACCTGCTCTGTGGTGGTCCTGTGGGGGTCCTGACCATTGAAGAACAGCATGAAAGGGGGCTAACAAAGTATGCAGAGAAACAGATGGACTACTGTCAGTAATTGTAGAACTACAAAGTGCTTCTATATGGTAAGTGGAGCTGATAAAATGGATGTTACCATGTAACCATAATGTTATGGCTAATCGGTCTATGTAATATAATAAACACCTACCTGAAGTCCAGCTTTGATTTGTCAAATTTCAAGTTGACGCCTTTGCTGTCTTCTACACAAAATTCAATAAAGACAGAGTCCCGTCTGTCATACCACTTAGCAGTTGCTGGTTGCCTGATAAACACAGAAATAAAGGTGAGTTTTAGTGAAACTAAAACAGAAATAAAATAACATTACATTTGCAAATCTGTAAATATCTGCAATATCCACTCAGATGCTCTGCAAGGCCATAAAATCACGTCTAAAAGGTTATTAGGAAATAGCAGTTAACCGTGGAACCGCTGGACGACCAAGAAAGCTCTCTGATGAACGCTTTGTACGCTGGCCAGAAAATAAAAGCAAAACAAAGCTGCAGAGTGGTTTGGCTGACAAAGAAGGGGTGGTTCACCATTCTACTCTCTGCAGTACTGATTGAACAAACTTGATCTGCATAAAAGTTTCATCAGAACAAAACCTGACTTGCTACCCGGTCATAAAAGTGTATCTTGTATGCAATACATCTACACAAGTCAGAGGCACAAACGGGGCAACATTTGATTAGAAAAACAGGCAGCTTGACTGTTAAGCT
This sequence comes from Trichomycterus rosablanca, assembly GCF_030014385.1. Taxonomy (NCBI): domain Eukaryota; kingdom Metazoa; phylum Chordata; class Actinopteri; order Siluriformes; family Trichomycteridae; genus Trichomycterus; species Trichomycterus rosablanca. The sequence continues at coordinate 3,366,235 of NC_086006.1, read as the reverse complement.
GAGGGCAGAACTACCCTGCCTTGGGGTTGCCAGTTGAATAAATGTGTGATGCTATCGTTTGACAATTTACAAGACATTGCTCACTTCTGCTCATTTATAATTTAACTATTAAAAACATCTACGCAAAACAGATAAGTACTAGCCAAAGGGCTCCAAAACGTCACAAAATAATTTGTGGACTAAGGAGTTGAAGACAGACATGGGTCCCATCACTTCAGCCATAAAGCTAACAGCATTCCAATAAAAACATCAAAACCATACCAGTTTAATGTGCCGGTAAAAATGTGATTGTGTGAAGCTTTGAACCTTTACAGCCTCAGCAATATATCATATTTCACAGAAACATAAATTCGGATCTGTACCTAAAAGAGTACGTCTATTAGTCTAGCTAAAGCTTAATTGCAACGGGCTATGCAAAACTATTTAAAGTCGAGCTCTGAAAAAATAAAATAATGTTTATAGTGGCCTAGTCAAAGTCTTGACCTGAATCCATGATAAGAGCACATAGGTCAGAAGCCGCAGGGGTTGGGGGTTAAGAACCCCTGTTTAGTGCAACACTGTGCTTTTAGTTAATTTTAGTTAATAAAAGTTCTCCTTTTTTTAACGCCACTGTTTGGTAGTTTAGTTCCACCATCTGAGCTTGTCGCTATGCAAGCAGTCATGTTACGTATACACTGTCAGAACAGTGGTAGATCAATGGTCAAACGACTGAACCGGTAATCCGAAGGTCGCTGGATCAAGCCCCACATCTGCCAGGTTGCCAGCGCTGGGCTGTTAACCCTCAACTGCTGGAGCTGTACATGTTCATGACTAAGTCGAAGTCGATAAAGGCATCTGCTAAATGCTGTAAGTGTAAATAAAGACACGCCCGATAATTCCAGTCTCTTGCAAAAGTAGTATTAGGTCTGGTATTAAATTGTATATACTTATAAAAAGGCTGGCAGATTAAGATACGCCTTTATTGATCCCCATGGGGGAATTCGAGGGCATTATTCTTTGTACACTGAACATATAGTAAACATTGTACACTATGCCTGTACATTATTGTTTGTACACTATGTAAGTAATAATTTTTTTGTACACTATGCAAATTTAAATGTAAAACTATTTAATATTCAATATGTAAATAAAAAGTTTACCAACTAAAGGACCTGTGGACAGTCCATAACTGACTTTGGCGCAAAATCACAGGGACTAATTCTTATGCTCCATTTAATTATTAGGTTCACACCCGCCCAAACAAACTGCATAAACATGTAGAAAATGTTATTTATTATTTATTTATTAGGATTTTAATGTACACTTTGGTTACATTCATGACAGGAACGGTAGTTACTGCTTACACGAGATTCATCAGTTCACAAGTTTAATATCAAACACAGTCATGGACAATTTAGTGTCTCCAATTCACCTCACTTGCACGTTTTTGGACTGTGGGAGGAAACCGGAGCTCCTGGAGGAAACCCAAGCAGACACGGGGAGAACATGCAAACTCCACACAGAAAGGACCCGGACGTTTGTACACTATGCGAATTAAAATATTAAACTATTTAACTAAAGGACCTGTGGACAGTCCATAACTGACGATGGCGCAATATCACAAGGACTAGCTGTTATGCTCCATTTAATTACTGGCCCCACCTGCATAAACGTGTAGAAACGTGTACTCAAGCTCCACACGATGCATTCAGCATATTATTCTGTTAAACCATGAGAAGAACCTGCTAAATGACCTGTGGATTGAAGTTAGTCCTGACTAACCAAGCGGATCATGTTATCCTGGAAACTCTGACCACGTTTGGGCACCTGTCCACTGCACACCCTGCTAGCTAGCAACCACAAATCCACCTGTGTACATAGAGAACTGAATATTTACAGAACATACACTAGGGTCTATACAGATCTGTACACAGGGGAATCATTATCATGGTATATTTATGCAATTTTTTTCTCCAAGGTCGCATATTTGAATAACTGAAGTTGGCTCTGATCCTGCAACATCATGGCTTTAGCGGCAGCTAACAATAGTGCTAACGTAAATCCAACTTAAATAAACAAACCACCTCATCCAACAACACGACTTCATTTACTTACATTATTATTGTTGTTATTGTTGCCTGATATATAGATGTAACCTGAATACGTGTGGTGTGATTGGAAATCTAGACAGCCATACGAACATCACTTGAGAAACCACCACGAATGCTAATCCAACTAGTGGGCGTTAGCTCACTGGCTAACCATCTATTCTGGCATTTTCTATAAAGTACTGGGATTAAAACACGCGTCCTTGTGTGCAAGTATTAACTTTAGAAAATAGAAATACAACCAATACAGCCTGGTTATGGCAGCGCGTAAAGCTAGCGTCAGTGCTACAATGCTAAATAACTAGCAAGCTGTGCCGAACAGCTTTCAGGCTTTGAATTAGCGGGCTAAACACGTTAGCATCCACTGTGCATCCCGGGGCGTTCGTTAACCCACACACGGCTCTTACAATCCTCCACAAACACACACTGTTACTGATAAATGCTGCATCGCTTTAACAACAATAACGGCTCCTGTACGAGATTATCTCCCAGCGTCAAGTCTGAATGAAACTAGCCTGCTAATACGAGTTAGCTCCCGAGCTAACGCCTCAGCGCTCTCCATTCTCACACAAACTCACATGTCTGAATTAGCGTTCGGTTTCCACTCGGTGTCGGTGCTCCGGACAGCGGAACTCTCGGGGATGGGACGGCGGTGGGTTGGGATCGGCTCTGTGTGCAGGTGAAGTAACGATACTGTGGGGATCTCAGGACCGCTCGCGTGCCTCGGCTGTGTTGTGTGCGCGCGCTCAGGCTGACGCAGCTCGTTTCTGGCGTCTTCTACGGCGCGCGCTCGGCCAGCGTGCGCGTGCACGAGGCCATAGTAACAACCCGGCCGCTTCCCTATTATTATTATTAATTATTATTATTATTATTATTATTATTATTAATTATTATTATTATGGACCTAGTTGGAAAGGAGCGGCGGTCCCGGTCAGGGTCGCGGCGAAAACAACAAACTCACTCATTCACTCACTTACACACTCACTCACTTATTCACACACTCACTCACTTATTCACTCACTCACTCATTCACTTACTTATTTACTTACTTATTCACTCACTCACTCATTCACTTATTCACTCACTCACTCATTCACTTACTTATTTACTTACTTATTCACTCACTCACTCATTCACTTATTCACTCACTCACTCATTCACTTATTCACTCACTCACTCATTCACTTACTTATTTACTTACTTATTCACTCACTCACTCATTCACTTATTCACTCACTCACTCATTCACTTACTTATTTACTTACTTATTCACTCACACACTCACTCACTTATTCACTCACTCACTCATTCACTTATTCACTCACTCACTCATTCACTTACTTATTTACTTACTTATTCACTCACTCACTCATTCACTTATTCACTCACTCACTCATTCACTTACTTATTTACTTACTTATTCACTCACTCACTCATTCACTTATTCACTTATTCACTCACTCACTCATTCACTTACTTATTTACTTACTTATTCACTCACACACTCACTCACTTATTCACTCACTCATTCACTTACTTGTTTACTTATTCACTCACTCATCCACTCACTCACTCATTTACTTACTTATTTACTCACTCATTCACTCACTTACTCACTCACTCACTTATTCACTCACTCACTCACTCATTCACTTACTTATTTACTTACTTATTCACTCACTCACTCATTCACTTATTCACTCACTCACTCATTCACTTATTCACTCACTCACTCATTCACTTACTTATTTACTTACTTATTCACTCACTCACTCATTCACTTATTCACTCACTCACTCATTCACTTACTTATTTACTTACTTATTCACTCACACACTCACTCACTTATTCACTCACTCACTCATTCACTTATTCACTCACTCACTCATTCACTTACTTATTTACTTACTTATTCACTCACTCACTCATTCACTTATTCACTCACTCACTCATTCACTTACTTATTTACTTACTTATTCACTCACACACTCACTCACTTATTCACTCACTCACTCATTCACTTATTCACTCACTCACTCATTCACTTACTTATTTACTTACTTATTCACTCACTCACTCATTCACTTATTCACTCACTCACTCATTCACTTACTTATTTACTTACTTATTCACTCACTCACTCATTCACTTATTCACTTATTCACTCACTCACTCATTCACTTACTTATTTACTTACTTATTCACTCACACACTCACTCACTTATTCACTCACTCATTCACTTACTTGTTTACTTATTCACTCACTCATCCACTCACTCACTCATTTACTTACTTATTTACTCACTCATTCACTCACTTACTCACTCACTCACTTATTCACTCACTCACTCACTCATTCACTTACTTATTTACTTACTTATTCACTCACTCACTCATTCACTTATTCACTCACTCACTCATTCACTTACTTATTTACTTACTTATTCACTCACTCACTCATTCACTTATTCACTCACTCACTCATTCACTTACTTATTTACTTACTTATTCACTCACACACTCACTCACTTATTCACTCACTCACTCATTCACTTATTCACTCACTCACTCATTCACTTACTTATTTACTTACTTATTCACTCACTCACTCATTCACTTATTCACTCACTCACTCATTCACTTACTTATTTACTTACTTATTCACTCACTCACTCATTCACTTATTCACTTATTCACTCACTCACTCATTCACTTACTTATTTACTTACTTATTCACTCACACACTCACTCACTTATTCACTCACTCATTCACTTACTTGTTTACTTATTCACTCACTCATCCACTCACTCACTCATTTACTTACTTATTTACTCACTCATTCACTCACTTACTCACTCACTCACTTATTCACTCACTCACTCACTCATTCACTTACTTATTTACTCACTCATTCACTCACTTACACACTCACTTATTCACTCACTCACTCATTCACTCACTTACACACTCACTCACTTATTCACTCACTCACTCATTCACTCACTTACACACTCACTCACTTATTCACTCACTCACTCATTCACTCACTTACACACTCACTCACTCATTCACTTACTTATTTACTCACTCATTCACTCACTCATTCACTCACACACTCTCACTTATTCATTTACTCACTTACTCACTCATTCACTTACTTATTTACTTACTTATTCACTTATTCACTCACTCATTTACTTACTCACTCTCACATTCACTTACTCACTTACTCACTCACTTATTCACTCACTCATTTACTTACTCTCCCATTTACTTACTCTCACATTTACTTACTCACTTATTCACTCACTCACTCAATCACACATTCACTCACTCACTCACTCAATTATTCACTCACTCATTCACTCTCACATTCACTTACTCACTTAATCACTTACTCACTCAATCACTCACTCAATCACACATTCACTCACTCACTCATTCACTCACTCACTCACTCATACATTCACTCACTCACTCATACATTCACTCATTCACTCACTAAGCTTATTGATTAAATAAACCTGTATTGATTAAACATATGTTTACGAAGCCTGTGGCTGTTATTTAAATAGTAATCAAGGACATTAATAGAGCTTAATATAATGGGTAGCACTGCCGTCTCAAAACAAGAAGATCCTGGGTTCGATTCCCAAATGGAGTGCTCTGGGTCCTCTCTGTGGTGGAGTTTGCATGTTCTCCCCGTCTCAGCAATGTTTTCCTACCACAGTCCAAAGACATACAGTCAGGTGAGAAGATGAAGATGTAAAAAAGTCCTTCTAGGTGTGTGTGTGTGTGTGTTTGTGAATTGTTGTGGCTGAAACACATTAATTCAATAATTAGAAGGTGTGTCCCAATACTTTTGGCCATATAATGTGTGTCCTCCACCCTCAGTTGCTTAATTATTGGTCAGTTTGTATTTAAAAGCTTCTGCCAAATGCATAATTGTGAATTAAAATAATTTAATCACTAGCCATACTGTGGCTGGGTGGCATGATGGTGCAGGTGGTGGCATTGGTGCCAGACAGCAGCGTGGCTTTCTGGCAGACCAGTGTTTAATCCTTGCCCCAGTTACTGTCTACAAGAACTTTTGCATGTTCTTCCAGCATCAGCTTTTAACTGCCCCCTTGAGTAAGTGAGTGAGGGTGTGTTTGATGTCCTGCAATGGATTGGTGACCTTTCCAGGGTGTATCCTACCTTTCGCCCAGTGAATTGGACCCACTCCGACCCTGAATAGGATAAAGCAGTGGTAAGACTGTGTTTCCACATCGTATGTTCTACAAAAGATAATACTGTAGTACTATCATTGTAGTACCTGAACTGTACTACAGAACTACAGGACAAATGTCCAGTGCAGATAACTATGCACTGATGATTAGATGAATTACAGTTCAGATTTGACCAGTCTAATGGCTGCATGGAGAAATGACCAGTGGAAGTGTTCCATCCTGAAAGTGTTCCTGCAGTGTTTTATGAAGTGGGCAGGAGGGGTTCTTCATGATTGCTGACACCTTTGCCAGCCACAATCTCAACTAAGTCCAGTTTCAGAAAAAGGTTTAGACTGCAAAAGCACAATCATTCAAAAGATGTCACATCTAATGCAATAGCACCATAAACATTCTGCACAAATCTAACATCTCGCTTTTTGGACGCTTTGTCACAGCAGGACGTCAAAATGCAGGTATGACATGAGACTACTGATAACACTCAGTTAGGGTTCAATTATTCATCATCTATTATTGCAGAAAGGATAAAGTTCATAATTGTGCTGATAACACTGCTGCAGATGAGTTACTGCTTGTTTGAGCTAATTATTTCAGTTCCCTTGTGTGTGTGTGTGTGTGTGTGTGTGTGTGTGTGTGTGTGTGTGTGTGTGTGTGTGTGTGTGTGTGTGTGTGTGTGAATTGCGTTGTGTCACACTTTTAGATTGAGTTGGCACCCCGCCCTACTTAAAACATCTTTCCCACATATAGTGCATCTAGTGTTTCTCAAGAACATTCTGTCTTCTGTTTGGGTCTTCAGGTTTCTTAATGGCTCGTTCATTGTTTCTCTAATTGTATCCATACATTTTGTTGCTGGCCATCCTCTTCCTTTTTTAACTTTAACTCTTTCACTAAATTAGTTCTTCTCATGTTGTGTCCAAGAGAGCTTCAGTTTGGTTATCTGAGCTTTGAGTGATGGGTTAGGTTTGATTTGGCCCCATGAGAATCCATTTGTTTGCTTTCTTTGCTGTGCAAGGCAGTCTGGTCAACATTGTCTCATGAGATTTAAAGACCAAATACCCCTGTTTTGCAACAATGGCAAGAAAAAACTCCCTTAAAACTACAAAGAAGAAGCCTTAAGAGGAACCAGAAAAGTCTTTGTCAGCACCAAAATGCAAAGGCATCAATATTCTTCCTGTCCTGATTTTACATCCTTAAAGAACCGCAGAGAACCAAATCTTGGCCAATTCTATGCTTTGTTTGGAGAAACAAATCTGAAGATCCTTTCCAGTTTTCTTCATTCCTGTACTGCCAAGTGCTAGTCTGTGTTGTGTTTCTTGGCAGCTGGATCCTTTGCTGTAAATAATTTATCCAACTCCACTTCAACATCTTCCATATCAGAGGTAAAGTTAGTGGTCTTGCCTGTGGCCATGACTTTTGTTCTCTTTGTACTGAGCTGTGGTCCCATCTTCTCACTTTCCTTAAACGGCCCTTTAAGGGAGTTTGCATGTTTTCCCCGTGTCTGTGTGGGTTTCCCCCGGGAGCTCCGGTTTCCTTTCACGATTTTCTCATGTTCTACAGGCACGGTGGCTAAGTGGGTAGCACTGTCGCCTCACAGCAAGAAGGTCCTGGGTTTGATCCCCAGGCCGGGCGGTCCGGGTCCTTTCTGTGTGGAGTTTGCATGTTCTCCCCGTGTCCGCGTGGGTTTCCTCCGGGATCTCCGGTTTCCTCCCACAGTCCAAAGACATTCAAGTGAGGTGAGTTGGAGACACTAAATTGTCCATGACTGTGTTTGATATAAACTTGTGTAATGAGTAACTACCGTTCCTGTCATGAATGTAACCAAAGTGTAAAACATGACGTTAAAATCCTAATAAACAAACAAACAAACATCATGTTCTACAGTCCAAAGACATGGTTAATTGGAGATACAAAATTATGTGTTTGACATTAAACTTGTGAACTGATGAATCTTGTGTAATGAGTAACTACCGTTTCTGTCATGAATGTAACCAAAGTGTAAAACATGACGTTAAAATCCTAATAAATATATAAATAAATAATCAATCCTTGAAATCGACTCAGAATCGAATCTGAATCAGAGTCGACTCCAACCCTGCCTGAATCGAACATCTTTAGCGTGGGCTGGACAGACTGGCCGTGGACAGTAATCCGATCCGATCCGATCCGAGAGTGACGAACTTCCTGCTTGCTTTATCACCCCTGTTAGGTGGATTACATGTGAAAAACGGATCGTGTTCACCAAGGGAAGATGACATCCAGTATCGTTTGAGGGGAAAAACTCTATTATCGTGACTGGCTTTTGTTGCCACTGTTTGAATCTTCAGTAAACGAGAAGGATGGACCTGGGAACAGAGGAAGCACTGAATGCATAAACACTGGGGCAGTGTTGTAAACCTACACAGGGTTTTTTTTACACCGAGCTGTGTGTTTAATCCAGTCTGAATAGTGTGTTACAAAGGGAAACTTGATGCAGCTCTTGTTTGATGCATCCACTGAACCGAAGCCGCTTTTTGGCTGCACATTCCCAGATCGAGCTTTTCCGGGACACGAGGTGAGATCACATCTCATGCTTTATATCAGTTTAATTCAGGCCTGATATAGTCTCAGAGAAAAGCCAGTGTGTTGCCACATTTAAGTCTGCCACTTAAATCAGCATTTGATCACCTGTCTTTGATCCCGCACCTGATGTCATAGTAGATGAAACGTTTCTCGCGCTCGGATGCTGTTTGATCCATGTGTTTATCTCTTCTGAAGCAGGCTGACACCCAAACCTGCGGGATTTATGGGCTCACAAGGTAACACTCTCTCTCTCGCGCTCTCTCTCTCTCGCTTTCTCTCTCTCGCTTTCTCTCTATTTGTCTGTTATAAACTCTTGATTTTTTAGCCACTAGCCCGTGTTTGATGGCGGCTGTGTGCAGTTACATGCCGAACACTAAAGGTGGTGGAGAAGGGATGGAGAAGGGATGGAGAGTGGGCTCTTTGTTTGCATGAGGTGTTTGTGAGGCTTGGAAACATCCAGTCCTGTTGATATTTTGACGTGTGCTGTTCCCTCATGATGATGCTATAAACTCCCCCGCAGCACTAAAGCAGATGTGGCAGGTCTAGAATATTCTGGGAAGGTTGTATGATCTGGTAGCTACACCATCGAACAGAAAATAGCCTCGTTCAGTCTAGCGCCATCCATTACCCCAAAGAAAGGTGGTTTACACTTTAAAATGTCTTATGGGATGTTCATGGTACATGTGTAAATAAGAACAACAAATTATTTTCCTTATAATCATCAACTACATCTAAATATAAAGATAATTGAGTTATCCACATGACTGTCTGTGTAAATGTAGGGAAAGAACTCAACTCCCAAGAATCAGTGTGGTGGCATTACCTAGAGGCAGGGCGGTACAGTGGCTCTGTCTCTTCAGATTTGATTCCAAGGCCCTTTCTGTGTTCAGTTTGCATGTTCTCCCTGTGTCTGCTTAGGTTTTAATACATAAATTAACAGGTTTAACACAAAAGTCTACCCCACAAACAAAAGTGCTTCAAATTAAGTAGGATATAACAGAAAATTTGGTTCTGTGCTCAGATATTTATTTATTTATTAGGATTTGAATGTCATGTTTTACACTCTGGTTACATTCATGACAGGAACGGTAGTTAGTGGTTACACAAGATTCATCAGTTCACAAGTTTAATGTCAAACACAGTCATGGACAATTTTGTATCTCCAATTCACCTCGCTTGCATGTCTTTGGACTGTGGGAGGAAGTGCCACAGATTCAGTGGGGTATAACAGAAACTTTGTCTTGTACTGGGTTATGTGGTCAGATAAAAAGAACATATTTTGAAGGAGGGCGGCACGGTGGCTAAGTGGGTAGCACTGTCGCCTCACAGCAAGAACATTTTGGGTTCAATCCCCAGGAGGGGCAGTGTGGTTTGCATGTTCTCCCCGTGTCCGCGTGGGTTTGCTCCGGTTTCCTCCCACAGTCCAAAGACGTGCAAGTGAGGTGAATTGGAGACACTAAATGGTTCAAGACTGAGTTCGATATAACCGTGTGAACTGATGAATCTTGTGTAATGAGTAACTAATTATATATTATATATGATTATATATTAAAATATTTTGAAGGAAAATCTGAATTGAAACTACGCAACTGAAGCTATGTAGTGGTTGGATTGTGGATGCATGAGAGAGACACACATCTCATCAGTACAGAATAAAGTCTTTGCCATGGTCGTCTCAGTCTTCTGACCTTAACCTCATTAAAAAAGTGAGTTGAGCTGAAGATGAGAGTCCTCAAGAGATTACCTTTGAGCCTGGAGAATTTGGTGAGATGTTTTATTTAGAAATGCTTTAAAATTCCTGCTCTGTGATTCTTAGTTTCTCTTTTGGGTTAGAAAACACAGGGCACACAGTGTACTTAACACAGGACAACAAGGACGTGTATACATAACTTTTGTTTATCAGCTTAACAAAGTGTGTTAGTTATTTTGACAGACACACTGACCTTTTAATCTATTTACATTAACATTTGTGGTATTCAGCAGACCCTGTTATCCAAAGCAATTTAAAATTATGACTGAATACAGTTTGAGCATTTGAGGGTGGCAGTTTTGGCGATGGTGGGCTTAAACCGGCAATCTTCTAAATACTAGTGTAGTACCTTAACCACTGCCCTTGTAATGTGATTACAATCTGCCTTTATTCTGTTTTAGCACATCTTCTCATATATCAACTTTTGTTTTTCCCAGTTTCTTCTGATGAGATGAGTGTGCACGTGGGTCAGGGCAGCGACGAGGTTCTGGTGTCTCAGGCTGTGTGGGATTACTTGGCGGCAGCCGGGCGCCCATGGCTGCTCGACTTTGAGGATAAGCAGGGACTGAGTGCTGGAATCGTACGCCGCGGTGAGCAGGGAGGCTGCTGCGCTATCAGATTATCACCGGTGGAGAGCCGGACTGGAATAAGCGAGGCTCCGGTTTCTTCTGCCACTCGCAAAGCCTTTATAGACCTCTGCCGCTGTGCTCGCAGGGAAATGACCAAACAGGAGGCTGCTCCGAAGAGGAAGCGCTCTTTGTTGCCTTGTGTTGGTTTGATGGAAACTGATACAGAGGGCAGTTTACTTCCTCCTCCACCACCACCTCCTCCACCACCTCCTCCTCAGCCTCGACGCTCACAGAGGCAGCAGCAGAGGTGCAGGAGGAGCGCCGAGATGGACTCCTGTTTCGTTCCCATCCTGAACGAGGCCGTGGCGAAGACTGATGTCGACTTAGGTGTTGGCCAGTTGAACCAAGAGGAAAATCTGATCTGTTCCATCTGCATGGGAGAAATAGTGGAAAAGACGACTCTGGAGAAGTGCGGCCACTCGTTCTGCCACTCTTGCTTGGAACAGGCGTTTAAGGTGAAAAAGGCTTGCCCGGTGTGCAGACTTGTTTATGGACAGCTTATTGGAAACCAGCCTGCCAACGGTAGCATGATGGTGGAGAGAGACCCAGATCTGGAGTTGCTGGGACATGAAGGCTACGGCTGCATATGTATAATCTATAGCTTTCCTCCTGGGTTTCAATCAGTAAGTGTATTGGAAAAATGTAGAATAACTTATAATTTATTTAAATGAATTAAACAGGAATTATACAATATCCCACTACTGCTGAGTTCTGGGAATCCAGGGTTGGAATCTTAGCACTGTTGACAGCTTTTAGTGTTTGCACAGACTTGATTGGCTAATGTCTGAGTGGATGGCTGAAACAGCCTAGACATTGGGATGTGCACTTGTTGGTGTGTTTGCAGTGCCGGTCCCAAGCCCGGCTAGAAATAGGAGGCTTGCAACAGGGTGTCCGGTGTAAAAACTGTGCCAAGTTTGGCACCAGATCCACAGTGGTGACCCCTATATATGAAAGCAGCCATAAAAAAATTATAATTCCACCAGGGATAAGAAGTGTACCCAACGTTGGTGGAAGCGCAAGTACTGAACCCCTTCCTGCATATTACGTTTACATACTTTGTACTTTTTTTGGTTTCATACTTAAAACAATCAACCAAAAAATGTGCTTATATAAGCATAAACTAATGTAATTATGTAAACAAATTCCAGGATTTGTAATTATATTAAAATGTATTTATATAAAGCTAAGAAATCAAGTCTAGATATTAATGCTGCAAATAACTAATATCAAATGTTCTTGTTCAGATTGCACCTGATTTTATGCAGCAAGTCATAATCATGCCAAAGGATAAGAAGCTTTCTAAAATTCATAGGGACAATTTTTTAACACTTGAAGGTTAAACCAACAGAGTCATAAAAACTTCATAAATATATTTCTCCATATAATTGGTTCAATAACCCACACGTGAAAATATAATGGAACCACAAATCGCCCCTAGACGGGTGCTAAAGAATTTACACTGTGCTTTAAAACTACAGTATAATCATTAACAAAATTATGTAAAAGAATCCAAGATTAGTAATTATATTAAAATGTTTTTATTTAAGGGTAACAAATTAAGTCTAGATATTTATGCTGCATATAAATAAATATCAAAAGTATATCTTGCCATTTGTTTAAAAAGGTTTTAGAGCAGCGAGTCGTAATCATGTTGAAGGGTATGAAGCCTTCTAAAATTTTAAACAACAAAAATTTGAAGTAACACTTAAAGATAAAATCCACAGAGCCATAAAAACACCATGAAAATCTCTCTCACTATAACTGGTTCAATAATCCACAAGTGAAAATATAATGGAACCACAAATCGCTCCTAGATAGGTGCTAAAGATTTTACAGTGTGCTTTGAAACCGATTCTGAAGAAGGAAGGGGACTCGGATGTATGCAGGACGATCTAAAACAACCAGAGCAAAATAAGCTATGAACTGCATCACACACGTCTCAAATCATACACCCCACACAGGCGTCTTTGTTAAAAGCAGATCTATTTCCTTTCTTAATTTGCACCCAAGCATTTGGACCAATCAGAACATTGTTTAAATAAGTAAATGAAACTGTTAAACAGTTTAGTAAAATATGGGTTGTACGTGGATTGGCCCAGTGAAATGTAAGCTTTCCAAAAGTGGATATTCTACCCAAACTCCCCAAAGAGCACACAGAGCACTTCTGGAATAGGATGACCGACAATCTCATGGACATGTGTCCCTATACTTTTGGCCATATAGTGTATACCAAATAACAAAAACAAATTTAATTTAATGTTAAACATTTTACTACCTAGCTTTATTGAGTTTGTGCATCTTTGTTTTATTTTAGCAGGAGCACCCAAATCCTGGGGTGCGGTACCCGGGTACTGATCGTGTGGCTTACCTGCCAGACAGTCCAGAGGGCAACCGTGTGCTGCGGATGCTGCGCAAAGCTTTCGAACAGCGACTCATCTTCACTATAGGAACGTCCATGACTACCGGCATGCATAACGTCATCACATGGAATGATATCCACCACAAGACCTCTATATGGGGTGGACCACGATGGTAAGCCAGTTTAAATCACTAGTGTAGGTACAGAGTCACGTGGCAGAGCTGTAAATGTTGGTTGGTCACATGATTCAGTTCAGTTTATTCCTTTAAGCACATTAGACCTGATCTCACTGTGTTTGTTTCTGTTCTCTTTATACACGCTGGTCATTTACGTTTACATTTATGGCATCCAGCAGATGCTTTTATTCAAAGCGACTTTACAGTTGTGAGGAATTCAATGCAAGAATTAAAGGTCTCGCATTGAATTCCAAACAGTGGCTACTTGGCAGTGGTTGGTCTTGAATCAGCAACCTTCCAATCAATAGTCCAGTACTTTAACCACTGCCCATACTGTTAATGACCAGTACAGGTCCTCAGCTACATTCTTAAGTGTTTCAGGGCTTTGAAATGAGGTATTAAGTCTCAGGTTGTGCCCTCTGGATCCGCTTTCCTGATCTAGAGCTTTTTATAGGCTTTTTTACTGCCTTTGTGCCCAGTTCACATTTGGCCTTTTTCTTTACTGATAACCAATCATAAGTCAACAGTTAACCATTAACCAAGAAACATACAGCGACACATCAACATATAAAACACATGAAAGATGCTCATGCTTTATTTATTTACAATACAGTGAGCTAGTTCATCATTCTGAATGTAGATTTGAAACAAAGTTGGTGGAAAATTGTGCTAAATAACATGCTTTGAAAAATGGAAATGAGGTCTGAAGAAAAATAACAGTTAAATAAGAAATTCAAGAAGAATTGCACTGTTTTAAAAGGCATTGCACAGTGTAGTACAGTGATCACATTGTAAACATTAGCAGAGCTTGCATTTGTAATTGTATTATATAATATTTCTGTGCATTTTTCATGTGAAACAAATACATTAAAGGTTTTCCTGTTTGGGTTAGAATGGCGGTTAAACTGGCACATGTTTATTAAAGGTGGGTAAGGGTGAGCCTTAATTGAACACACCTTCTGCACTCTGCAGCGCCACTCTCCATTTCAGTCAATCATCAGCAGGTGGAAATGAATGTAATCAACACCATTAACCCAGACACCGACTGATTCATTGGTTTTTGTTTAACTGTTTAATGATTAACATCCCTAATTTAGATGTTTATGGTTCTTTTTCAGCTTTGGCTACCCCGACCCTACGTACCTCGTGCGGGTGACGGAGGAGCTGCGGGAGAAAGGAATAACAGCCGACTGAAGTGACGGTACTCGACACTTTGGCTTCACTAGAGATCAGAGTTCTGGTATAAGGGCCAGTCTGACCACACAGACTTTCCAGTGATTCACTGTGTTAATGCAAGTCACAGCCATCAGGAGGCTTCTGAGAATGCTGACTTTGTGTTTTTCTTTTTGTTTAAACTAGAAGTGATTGCTGTTTTGCAATAATTGGCGCATTATAGTTGAGTGCAGTGCATTCCACATTTTGATTTACAGCCGGAGAGCTTTGGGAAGTACAGAGTGACGGTGGAGAGGACCGAGGTTTGTCAACGTTTGATGCCGGTGCACTGCTGAGTCACCTGTGTTATTATAATAGGGAAGTAATCTGTTCACTTTGTCCTTTAGACCTCCTGTTTGTTCTTTCCAGATGGAATTGGAGGCGCGTTCGTGTTTTGCGAGTCCTGGCGATGGCTGGTAATCAGGACGTAAACTATATTGGTACTGATGGCAATCCCACTGTTTTGTTAGTTATTTCTTCACAAGCAGCACTACCAAGCACTTTGCAGTCGTGTATGTTAGTTACTAATGTCGAATTGAGCTGATTTTCTTCCAGAAGGAAGGCAGGACTGAGTTTTGCAGTTCTGTGCAAGCTGATGTCAATCCCTCCTCGCTTTTTAAATCCCTATCAGTTTACATGTCAAAACAGGACCGGTGCATTTTTTTTGTGTGTGTTTTTGTGTTCGAGAAGTTAAATTCATCTCGAATTTCTTCTAGTTAAAGATTTAAAAAAGAACCTTGGTGAGAACACAGTGGAATCTGTTCACACAAAATGCTTATCAGGTTTTTTTTACGTTGCAAATGAATGTCTAACAAATGAAACATATCAAATAGGCTTATTCATCGTAGATAATATTAATCGTGGAAAAATTCAATAAATAAACTGATAAAATAATAAGTGGATCTCATTTAACTACCACATTTAAAAAAAATAATTTCAAATATTTCAGGAATTTCAGTTAACATCTAACATTGAAGTTACTTTGTAATTCAGTTTGCTCATATTTAACATATTTACATTCCTAAATTTAAACTGCAAACTTCACCTCACGTTTAAATAATCTTATCAATGCAGTTTAAGAGATTTAAAATCATGCCACACTAAGTGCTTTGACATGCACACTAATAATCTAATTGGATCATAATTCTGCAGCTATCTGATCATTTTAATCTGCTTAATCAATTACATTTATCTGCAGTTAAAGGTAAAAGTTTACGTACCTTTGTAAGGGACCTGTGTGTCATGACAGTCTCGGGATTTTAAAGGTTTCTGCAACTGTTCTTTTTCTGTTACTGAATAATTAGAAAACATTAACAAATTAATTGTGTGGATATTTTTAGTCAGAATATACATACAGCACATTATAGTATAGTTAACATACATACACACACACATACACACACCCATTCACATATAGGGCAATTTAGTGTCTAAACAAATTCCCAAAAATCCAATCTGTGTCCGCTTCATATTCATGACTGGCTAGTTTAAGTTCCTGTGTTGCATTAGACAATCTGTGCAATTCCTAATTCCTCTTAGCTTTAGGTAACACTTTGGGTTTGTTCTCCCCAACCCTGGCAGGGATTTCCAAGTTTGTACAGATGATTTTAGGACCTGAAGTTGCTTAGAAACCAGAAAATATATGATCCTCTTTCCAAGATCAGACCTTGCCTAAAAAACAGTCCCTAGCTGTAAGTATCAGGAGCTTGTGCTTCAAACCCAAATGACATTCAGAAAAATGTGTGGGTATTATTTTATTTTATATTTGGACAAGAAAATCATTAAAATTCCGAGACTGCCATGACGTACATGTTTGCACGTAAACTTTGTCTTCAACTGATTTCAGCCCAGTGTTTAAATGATTTAGCACATATACTATTCTATAATCTCCTTTGTTTATGTACCTCTGTGCTTATATGGTAATATCAAGCATAAAATGTTCCAAAATACATAATACACACCGTACTGTTAATGGTGCACATGGTGTGTTTCAGACAAACAAATGCTTACTTTATATTTTTAAACAATTTAGACAGCACAAAGGAGGGCAGTATTGTGCATAAAACTACCAAATAAACATTTAATGTTTAGTGACTAAAGATCTGCTCTCACTATTTATGAGGTGCTTTAACACTTAAAAAATCTGATTCTATATAGTGCACCCAAACGACATATCAAAGCTTATCAACAACTACTTTTACTACGTTTAATTTTGCTACTTGATTCCTGCATTGCAAACAATTTTTACCACTTGTATCTACACAACTAACTAAAAGAAATTGAATCACTGATTAGATCAGATAACTGCATATAACTCTTATTTTTTCATTGTGTTTCATTTCAAATGTAATGTTCATGTTAATGCATTTAATTGGAACCGTCACGTTCAAGCCTCGTCCAGCAGAAGCCAAATACTGGATTTATTTCTGTGTCAGATTAACGCAGGCCTGGTGTGTTTAATCAATCAGTATCAGTTGGAATATGCAGCAGTCCGTGTGCTGGAAATGTTCAGTAGCATTTTGTATTTTCATTTAATCTACAGCTGAAGGTCGGAGCATCCTGAGATTAACGATAACTGATGATCGTTGTTATTTAGTGTTAGCCGGTTGCTAAATCAGAGGCTTAAAGGCTAAGTAAAATTCCTCTAAAATTCGGTTCCTTGATTCTTTAGTCTCACTTCAGGCTTGAAAGTTTTGTGTCCTGAACGTCAGGTTTAGATCTCTTCTGCTTTAATGCGCTTTATTCCTTTCTTTTATCATCAAGTGCAAAAGAACACACTAAATATCACGGAGCTGTTAGGCCGGACCGTCACGTTCCCGTGGACAGTTTTAAGGGACCAATTCAAAAGTGATCAATACACCGTGGGTACACAGATTTCTATGCAGTTCAACTTGTGAAAGAAACAGACCTCTTCAGATTGATTGCTGTTTAAAAGGAGTTAATTTGCCTTTATGACTGTGTTTCTACTAGCAAATCTGTCTGCTCAAAATGAAAATACGTGCTTTACATTTTCATACTTGAATAAAAAGTTCTGTTCTGTTGCTTCGCAGCTCGAGAGTTTTTTTCTTTGTACGTGTTTAACCCATAACTACTCCGATTCTCTTCACTTTAAAATATAGTGAAGACTTTTCCCAGCACAATTAAGCTGTTAATCTGATTTTGTCGGTGTAAATGCCTTTTATATTTAATTACCATACAAATAGAAACCAACTGGGTGGCACTGTGGCTGAGTGGGTAGCACTGTCGCCTCACAGCAAGAAGGTCCTGCGTTCGATCCCCAGGCAGGGCGGTCCGGGTCCTTTCTGTGTGGAGTTTGCATGTTCTCCCCGTGTCCGTGTGGGTTTTCTCCGGGTGCTCCAGTTTCCTCCCACAGTCCAAAAACAGGCAGCCAGGGTAATTGGAGACACTGAATTGTCCTATGTACCTAGTCGCTAGGGTGCATACACCAGTGCATTGTAGTGCCGGTGGCTGAAAGATTGCCACGACATTTTGCTTTGTAGGATAGGAAAATGAGTGGGGTGGTGAGGAGTGGTGGTGCGATGTTCCCTTGAACAAACATAATCTGCATACCAGAAAACCAAAGATCTTGATGAAGAATGCAAAACAAGTGCTGTGGACTGATAAACATGAAGGGTTTGAACACTCACCAAATATACACCGATTAGGCATAACATTCTGACCACCTTTCCAATATTATGTTGGTCCCACTTTTGCTTCCAAAACATCCTTGACCCGTCGAGGCATGGACTCCACTAGACCCCTTAAGGTGTGCTGTGGTATCTGGCACCAAGATGTCAGCAGCAGATCCTTTAACTCCTGTAAGTTGTGATGTTTGGCCTCCATGGATCGGACTTGTTTGTCCAGCACGTCCCACAGATGCTCGATTGGATTGAGATCTGAGGAATTTGGAGGCCAAGTCAACACCTCAAACCATTCCTAAAGCATTTTTGCTTTGTGGCAGGGCGCATTATCCTGCTAAAGGAGGCCACAGTACATGGTTTGCAACAATGCTTAGGTAGGTGGTACGTGTCAAAGTAACATCCACATGGATGGCAGGACCCAAGGTTTCCCAGCAAAACATTGCCCAAAGCATCACACTGCCTCCGCCGGTCTGCCTTCCTCCCATAGTGCTGATTATTAAGCACATGGGTAATGCACATGTTGATAGAAGCATAGATTTAATTAAATATCAGCAAATGTTCAGCAATTCTAAAAGCAAATATAACAGTCAAAAACACCAATTAATTAAAGCTGAAAGATTCTGGCTTCCACAACAGGTCAGTAGTAACTACTGTACTTAATGTATGTACATTTTTTCTCTAATGCCACAATTACTATTCACTTTATTTCTTGAATATTCAAGTAACTGTTTCCATTTGCAGATTTTTTTAACTACTGTGCTGCATAAATTGTGTTTACTTCTTTACACACACACACACACACAAAATTACTTTAGGGGTGTTCAGACTTGTCGCACCTGTATATTTGTATATATGTATTCATATATACATTGTCTGTTTTACCACTGCTCTATTCTAGTCAGGAGTGTGGTGGGTCCAATTTACTGGGTAAAAGGTAGGAAACACCCAGGCTGACAGTCCAATCTCAGGGCAAACACACTCACATTAAGGGCTATTTTAGTATCTCCAGTTAACTTGACTGCATGTCTTTGGACTTATGGGAGAACATGCAAACTCCATACAGAGAGGACCTGGACCATTCCACCTGAAAATCAAACCCAGTACCTTACTGCTGTGAGCCACTGTGCTGCTGTATATCTGTGTATGCAAATATGTGTCATGTGGCAGCAGCGCAATGCATAAAATTAAACAGACATGAGTTTTAGTTATTGTTTACACTGATTAAATTCTACAGCCTTTCTAAATACTGTTGCTGATTATGTGCTTCTCATTAGGGTCAGAATTAGCATTGTATAATTACTTATGACTTCTTCCAGCATGATAATGCACCATGTCACAAAGCATAAATCATCTCAGGCTGGACCCATAAACATCATGATGAGTTTAGTGTAGTTCAGTGGCTTCCCCGGTCATCATATCTGAATCCAATAAGGCATCTTTGGGATGTGGTGGAATAAAACAAACAGTATACACTCTTATCCAGTATACACCGCTTATCCAATCAGGGTTGCGGTGCTGGAGCCTATCCCAGCTTTTCAATGGGCACAAGGCACACAGTAACACCCTGGACGGGGTGCCAGTCCATCACAGGGCAGACACACACACACACTCATTCACCTATAGGGCAATTCAGTGTCTCAAATTAACCTGGCTGCATGTTTTTGGACTGTGGAAACCGGAGCTCCTGGAGGAAACCCACGCAGACACGGGGAGAACATGCAAACTCCACACAGAAAGGACCCGGACCTCCCCGCCTTGGGATCGAACCCAGGACCTTCTTGCTGTGAGGCGACAGTGCTACCCACTGAGCCACCGTGCCGCCCCAACAGTATACAGTACTGTGTTTATTTAGTGAACCGAACGTACAGTTTGTAATGTAAAAAATATAAAAACAAAAGATACAGAAGCTGAAGACTCACCCTTAGGAGTACCAAGTGA
This sequence comes from Trichomycterus rosablanca, assembly GCF_030014385.1. Lineage (NCBI taxonomy): Eukaryota > Metazoa > Chordata > Actinopteri > Siluriformes > Trichomycteridae > Trichomycterus > Trichomycterus rosablanca. The sequence goes on along the minus strand of NC_086006.1, from coordinate 3,345,657 downwards.
AGGTATGTGTCAGTATTGTTTATATTTGTACATTTTATCAAAATGTTACATTTATTTTACACAATTAAGAATCATTATTGGTAAATTGTGTTTATTAGTATGTTATTGATTCATTATTGATTTATATATGTAATTACATTGTTCCTCTCACGTATTGCAACTTCTTACATTTGTAGTGAATCCCTGAGCACTTTGTAGGTGTAAGTTTGTGGGACATTTTTCAAAATCTCACCTCAGGCCCTGGGTGGTACGGTGGCTAAGTGGGTAGCACTGTCACCTCACAGCAAGAAGGTCCTGGGTTCGGTCCCCAGGTTGGGCGGTCCGGGTCCTTTCTGTGTGGAGTTTGCATGTTCTCCCTGTGTCTGTGTGGGTTTACTCCGGGTGCTCCGGTTTCCTCTCAGAGTCCAAAGACGTGCAAGTGAGGTGAATTGGAGATACAAAATTGTCCATGACTGTGTTCGATATAAACTTGTGAACTGATGAATCTTGTGTAATGAGTGACTACCATTTCTGTCTAACTACGTGTTTCTGTCAGGGACGTTGCCTAGCGGTTAAGGTACTGGACTAGTAATCAGAAGGTTGCTGGTTTAAGCCCCACCACTGCCAGGTTGCTTCTGTTGGGCCCTTGAGCAAGCCCTTAACTCTCAATTGCTCAGACTGTATACTGTCACAGTACTGTAAGTCGCTTTGGATAAAGGCGTCTGCTAAATGCTGAAAATGTAAATGTCATAAATGTAACCAAAAGTGTAAAACATAACTTTAAATTATTATCTTACATTATTTAAAATTAAAATCCTAATAAATAAACAAACAAACACCTCGGACCCTGCAGACAGACCCTCCCTAATTCAGCACATATCATTAGAATTAACACTAGTGTATAATGAAATATTACAGGAATAATGAAATGCCAGCCTGAGCAGGATGGTTGGTGTTTAATGTCCCGATTCTGCTGTTGTGTGGCAGTAAAGTAAAAACGCTGACAGCGACATTGCAGCACTGCTGATGTCCACTAGAGTGTGGAAGAGATTGGGTTGGAACTGTTTCCATGATGTAAAAGGGTGATGCTGTTGCCAGCAGAGCCTCTTCCTCGCCCATATGTTTGGAACATTAGCAGTTCCATTAGAAACGTGCAGCATTAGTCTGGGAGATGAATTACGGGGGTGGGTGCAGTAATGACTGCTATTTACCATCTGCAGATCCAGCTTTATCCCACTCGTGTTTGTAGAAATCAGCTCCACGGCCTGATTGTAAGTAGACCGGAGCTCTTACAGATGATGGACCGGAGTGTCGGGCTCTAATCAGATGGATGCAGGAGTCGTCCACGAGTCTGATGCAAATCTGTCCGTATTATAATTCTTGTTTTAGCATAAGGAAACCTAAAAGCTGTAACCATAGCTTGCTACTCCAATCCTTAGGGCAGCTGCACTATATATTACATCCATGCTTTCTTATAGCAATTATATTAACTCTCTGTAATGTAATGAATATAATTAGCTAACTGTTTTTAGGTAGGGTGGGACGGTGGCTCACAGCAAGAAGGTCCTGGGTTCGACCCCCAGGTGGAGCGGTCCGGGTCCTTTCTGTGCAGTTTGCATGTTCTCCCAGTGTCTGCGTGGGTTTCCTCCGGGAGCTCCGGTTTCCTCCAACAGTCCAAAAACAAGCAGTCAGGTTAACTGGAGACACTGAATTGCCCAATAGATAAATGGGTGTGTGTATGTGTGTGTGTGTGTATGTGTGTCTGCCCTGCGATGGACTGGTGCCCTGTCCAGGGTGTTACTGTGTGCCTTGTGCCCATTGAAAAGCTGGGATAGGCTCCAGCCCCCCCCTCCCGACGCTAACTGGATAAGCTTTTAGGTAGGGTGTTCTTAGGTAGGGTGACCATATTTTGGTTTTCAAAAAAGAAAAGTGGGCTACGGGTGGGCTATTTTCAATGCCCATGCCAACTTCTGTGTATGGTTGACAGCACTTACAGTGGATAGCAAACTAGAGATGGAAGCAAAAGGTTGATTAGTCCAGTAAATCCTGTTTTCTCCAAGATCATGTGGATATATGTGTACATATGTGTGTGTAAGTGTGTGTGCACATGTTGCTTATGATGTCCAACAAGCTTGTCTGGTGTCCACATACCTTTTGCCATATACCATAACAGTTTACCAGAACAGAGCCCCTGAGAGCCCAACAGAAAGCGTTTCCCAGAATCTGAGGAGGTTGTGTTGTTGTCCCCGCCTGAAGGTTGCCTCCCCAGTCGATTATGACTATAATTATGGGTGAGACAGGTAGGCTTCATATTTCTGATTTTACGAGGACTTTAACATAATCCCACAGTAACTCATGGTCATAAAAGACAGTATAACAATCATATATAGCAAATGATACCGCTGTTCCGGGTACTACAGGGCCCCGTTCAGGTAGGAGCTGTGATGAGCCGTGCTGACACTTTAATATCTGCAGAGATGAGTAGGACTCAAGGGCAACACCGGAGTGAGCGAGCTTCTCTGGACATCTGCTGCTTTATAACTGCACATTCCGGCCCATCTGGAGGTTCATCCATTTCTCCTGACCACTCATTTTGTTTTATGTACCTTTATTTTACTCCTCACTGCCAATTTAGACGGACATTGGGGTTAGTGAAGCAAAAAACAAAGAACATTTCATGTTCTACTAGCTCCAAACATCAACTTTGTACTCACAAGCTATGGATGATGCTTAACAATGTTTAATCTTTACAGCAGGTTACATTTTATTTAAATTATGTTGTATTAAACACTTTGGGGGCTCTGGGAATCCAGGGTTTGAATATTAGCATTGCTATCGGCCGGTCGAGCATCTACATTGACATGATTGACTAATGATAGTTTCAGTAGAGACTAAAAGATCGTGGCTACCTTAAACCAAGAACAGGCAGCCAAAATTACAAAAATTAAATGTACGCAGTGTTTATTTACTTTTACTCCAGTGTAGATGTTTGTAATCAAACTAACAGTGTAATCGATTCATACACCTGATAAATTAGAAGTGGTGCAAGCAGCAAATGTGTTGCAATAGGTAATGGGACATGACTAAATTAGAAAAAGAAAAAGATTAAAAAAAGAGCAATATGGAGAAAGTGGCTATATTTTCCTATTCAGTAACATGACAGATGTGTTTCTACAACCAGTTAATATGTTACTGAACACTTGTAATGTTCACTGTTCGCTAAAACCGCTCGTAATATAAAATATTAAAGTATATAAAAGAGCTGATGCGCCTGGTGTGTACATTTTTACACAGCTTGTGATTCGGTCGTTGCCTGGTGTGTCTGTTTCCCCGGGCCTTCTCCCTCATGTCATTATCCAGCTGGCTGTTCGAGAGGAGGGGAGCAAAGAGCTGCTGAAACTCCACAAGAATGCAAATACATGGAAATGATTGTTCTGAACATCAGTGTGCATGTGTTTGGAATTTAACAGCAGAATCAGCTAAAATCGAAGTTAAGTGAACAAAGAGAACAGCAACAGACGTACACCGATCATCCATGATGTAAAAACCATCTGCATGATACTGTGTAGGTTCACTCGCACGCCCATAATGTGTCCTGTGATATCTGGCACCTATATATTAACAGCAGATTGCTGTCAAGTTTACAGTCCTGAAAATTGCAAGGTGAGGTCACTTCCTTGGACTACTTTTAATAGGTACTAACCACTAGCCTGGGAACACCATACAAGGCCATTTTGGACATACTCTGCCCCAGCTGTCTGGCCATAAGAAGAAGATGAAGAATGCCTTTATTTGTAATATATGCATATACACAAGTACAGTACACCAGGGGTCAGAGCACAGGGTCAGTCATTGTACGGCACCCTTGGAGTCGAAAGGTTTAAGGGCCTTGCTCAAGGGCCCAACAGTGGCTGCATGGCAGAGCTAGGACTCAAAGTCTTAACCTTTCTATTAATGCCCCAAAACTTCACCTACTAGGCTTCCACTGTCCCTCTCCCTGTCCACTGTCAATGGCCAAAATGTGATTTTCCTGCTTCCAACATGTCAACTTCAAGCAACGACAGTTCAGTTCCTTAATTTAAAGATTTAGGGGTGAGGGGTTGGTTGAAAAACCCTAGCCATTGGGAGGTGCGCTTGTCAGAGAGCTCTCAGTACTGGTCCCAAGTCCGGATAGAAATAGGAAGGTTGTGTCAGGTAGAGCATCAGGCGTAAAACTGAGCTATCTGTGTTGTAGTTTGGTTTGGAACACTGGTAGCTCAGTGATTGAGGTACTGGGCTAGTAATCAAGCCCCACAACCACCAAGTTGTCACTATTCGGCCCCTAAACAAGGCCCTTAACCCACAAAGCATCTGCTAAATGCCATAAATGTTAATGTAGTCTGGTATGCAGCTTTCAGCAGCTGAAAGAAAAAAAATAGAGCTGCAGACGAATTTGGCTGCCTGATGATTAACTATGTGCACTCGCATTAGCATTCGTTCGCTCCTTTACAGGATTTTTGGAATCTGCTTTGGTACCCTGTGTCCTTCCCCTTTACTTATAGGATCTGCCTTGCCTTCATCTTTCGCCTTTAATAGTCTGTAGTGACTCTTTCTGCTAAAAGGAACCAAACAGAATGCTGATAAAGGGCATCTTTTTATTTACAGGCAAAATAATTCATCTGTATCTCTATCTTGTTTACAGAACACTGTGAACTTACTCTAATAATAAAAAAAACTCAGACATTGGATGTTTTATAGTTTTAAAGGTCTGTAAAGGTGTGTACCTTCCTTGCCCGTAAAACTGAAGACGTTCCTTCGTATAAATTCAGCATCCTGTCACTTACGTTTGCTTCTGCATGTGCGCGTGCTGCACGTGGATCTGAATATCTCACACTCCGGCCTCTGATTCATAGCTGCGTGTGGTTTTTCTTAGCCTGGCGTAGCCACACAGAACCTCAGCGTCTCTCCGCTCGGGCGCTGGCAGATTTACACTTACATACTGTAGCATCGGGGCAGAGCTGGCACTCGGCGGGCTTTGGCTCGGGGCTCCAGATCGAAAGCTCTGCCCGAGCTGTTTGTCATTGGTGAAAGCTAGCGCTTCTACTTGTCGGAGTTACAGGGGTATCATCATTCCTCTGAGTGTGTGCGTAAGAGAGAGGGGATTAAAACGGTAGCCTGTAATTACCGCCTGAACTTACATAAATACCGCCATTCTTACATAAATAACGGTGGGAGGCTATTGTTGGCAAGAAGGATTATATAATGTGGGAAGAAATGGCTTAAGATGGTTACACACATGCATGGGCAAGATTTTTCCCTCTGTCCTTATTAGAATTTAAAGGCTTTAAGGAGGTGTTTTCTATATTTACATTTACAACAAACAGTGACATAAACATTGATATTGACATTTTGTGTTTTTAATGGACTTTATAAAGTACCAGGAGATTGTAAATCATGAAACGTCTGTCTGTGTCTGGCAAAAGGTTAAAACCTAATGTTTGTTGGATCTTCTAGCATGACGATGATCCAAAATACAGTATGAATACAAATCCCTCAGTAAGGATTTAATAAGGACAAAAATATGCTTAAGATCTGGAGGGATCCTGTATTAAGGACTGCTGTCAGATCCATACTTTGCGCTACAGCAGAAGTTCATTTCCTGCTAGATACAGAACCTACGACACTCATGACATTATGAAGTTTTTTTTTATTAATGGTTTTCACTTTTTAAAGCTCTGGCATTTTGCAGGCTTTTATGCTCTTAATGTTCAGGTTGGTTGAGTAGAAGGGTTGCATCAGAAAGGGCATCCGGCGTAAAAACTGTGCCAAGTCTGTCTGGTATGCATATTATTACTTTTTTATTTACACATTTCCCTCAAAATTTTCTTCCAATCTTGTCATATCCAATTACCAATCCAATTGCTTCTTTCACTGTCTGCTTCTGTAAGGAGTTTTACATGTTCTCACTGTGTCTGTCAGGGTGGTTAAGTGAATGTTAAGTAGTAAGTGGATGTTTACCTGCGATGGATTTCCACCCTGTCTGGGGTAAAATAAAGGAATAAATGATATACAGTATAATAAATAATTAAGGACAGCTGAGAACTTTAATCTGCTTTAATCCATCTAATCATAATGTGATGCAGACCATCACTTTTATTTGGTGTCACTCCGGTGTGCGTGTGCGTGTGTGGGTGTCCTGTTCGGGCTCTTTCCTCCCTTTTGCCCAAAGAATGAGTCCCACCATGACCCTGACCAGGATAAAACGGTGGTAAAACAGACCATGAGTGAATGTATGTATGCATAGGCTGGATATATTTCTAAAAAAAGAACTTCTGTGAAAGCTAAAAACCGAACTGGAGACCAAACAAAGCCGAAATGAATCCCACTACAGCAGAACCACCAGTAGAAAGAGTTGGGTTTTGAACCCAGTTCCACCAGGTGCCGTTTATTCAGAGGTTGCAGATTCTTTAAAGCCACCGGCATGAAAATAAATATCGACCCGGTTCGTTCCCTCCACACAGAGAGCGCAACACATCACTGGAAATGTCAGCGGTGCAATCATCATCTTTTAAATTCTGTTTACTTAAAGTAACAGGACTGTGTGCTGCTGTGTGTGCAATAATAAACACAGAGAACTTTTGTGAAACTTTTGGGATAATTCTAAACTACTGAAAGAGTGACAGTTTGACTGGCTGTGCGCTAAAAGTGTGCAGAAATCACTTCCACTTTTCATAAGCCTAAGCCTCTGATTTTCTCCCACAGTCCAAAGACGTGCAGTCAGGTTAATTAGGGATACAAAATTTGTGTCTGTGATGGACTGGTGACCTTTCTGGGAAATCCTCGCAGACAACAGGAGAACATGCGACCCTGACCACCCCACATGTGAATTGAACCCAAGATCTTCTTGCTGTGTGGCAAGTCTAGCAGCTGGGTTTCATGCCTGTAGCTCTATAATCTGTTTAACAGTGCCAGACACTCTTATAAAAATGGGTGACAGATTAAGAATAAAATTTTATATATAACAAAGTGTCTTAATGAGGTGTTGGGCCACCATAATTCACCAGAACAGCTTTTGTACCAATCTCGGAAAGTGTATGGATGGCTTGAACACCATTTTCCAGACTCGACGGGGTGAGTGCATCACGTTCTCTTTGCATGTTGTTCTGATATGGACTCATGCTAGTGACTGCGAAGGTTATTGCATAGGAGTTACACTATTTTTATACTATCAAACCATTCACTGGGGGCGGCATGGTGGCTTGGTGGGTAGCACTTTCTGTGTGGAGTTTGCATGTTTTTCTTTCTTTTCCTTGATTACTGGTTTGTATATAATTCTTACAGTCATATCTAAAGTAAAACACACAAATTATTAATAATATATAGTTTTAAATATATAGTAAAGGTTAAAAGCTGAAGCATGACTCAGGACCCGATCTCCTGCACGATGAATCAGTAAGCGAGGTGCTAAATCTCTGCTGATGGCACACAGTGCCAGGCATGACTATCTCCCTTCTTTAGTGTTGCATAGTAACAGGGATTTTATCATCCTGCCCGACTGTGTTGTTGATTAAACGCGTCTCCTTTATCGGCCACTGCCATTCCTTTTGTGGCACGGTGATGGAGCTTCGGAGGAGGCCGCCTTATTTATGGCTCCAATTACTGTGTCACTATTAGAAAAACCTTCAGCCTAATGAACGGCGCATTGGTGGGGAGTTGTGACCCTCGGAGCTAGCTAGAAGACTCTGTTGGACCACAAGGGAGCCGTGAACAGACTTGTGATGCCAAAAATGTGATTAAATGCAACATTACATGCTAGTAATCCAGACAAGGATTAAATGTAAGGTAAACAGGACATATTCCTCACCTAAGAGCTGTCATAATGTAGCTCTGTGGGTGTTATGTACCCAGACAACTAGATCATTTCATCCTAAATGAAGTCAGATCCTGTATTTTTCTTGATCATGCCCTGTTGTAAAGTGTGTGAGGATTTCTGGCCTCGACCCATATTTTGGGCACCCGCTGAGTCTGTTCCAGTATCTGTACAATGGTGTAACAGAGCGAGGTCAAGCTGTGGGACGTGACAGAAAGGATTATAACCATGAACTGTTTAAATGTCATGACCCATACACCGTGTCACAAGCAGAGGTCAGAATAAATCCACCTGATGTAGCACTAAGACTTCATATTTAAAACTAGAGAGGTAATGCAAGTGTGATTGCAGCAATGGAGGGTGAGCGGGTATCCAAAAGCTGTATACAAGCCACGGTGTCATCAATGGGTCGGATGATTTAGAGTCGGAACGGCATTGATATCTCAAAATGTAAAAAAATTAATAGAAGTAAATGGGGAAAAAAATGGGTGTTGCGGGTAAGCGGGTCCGCGTATCCAAAAGCTGTATACAAGCCGCAGTGTCATCAACAGACCAGGCGATTTAGATTTGGAACGACGTTGATATCTCTAAATGTCAATAAAATAAACTGGAAATGAATGGAGCAAAAAATGGATATTAAAAACAAGCGTGGCGGGTGAACGGGCACCCCGCGCGGGTCCACAGAATAGGTTGGGAGTTTCGAAATCAGTTACCCGAGTCATGTTTTAGCTGCCCTAGACTTTAACATCTTGGACATTTTGACTAAGCGATTGGTAACTGAATTGCCATAGGATTGCTAGGACATGAGGCACCTGAACGCTACCCGAATGAAAAGATAAGATAAGATAAGATAGTCAGTAATTGTAAGCAAGAAGGGCCTAGGTCAAATTCCCTGGCTGGGCAGCCAGGGTTCTTTCTGTGTGGAGTTTGCATGTTCTCCCTGTGTGGGTTTCCTCCGGGTGCTCCGGTTTCCTTCCACAGTCCAAATACATGCAGTAAGGTTAATTGGAGATACTAAATTGCCCTAATTGTGTGTGTGTGTGTCTGTGTGTGTGTGTGTCTCTGCTTTATGATGGACTGGTGACCTGTCCATGGTGTTTCCTACCATTCACCCAATAAAACAGACCCACCGCGACCCTGACCAGGATAAAGTGTTGGTAAAACAGATAGTGACTGAACGTATGAATGTTGTTCTGCATTATGTGTGCCGAGGATGTTTAAAAAAGCAAGGAATGGTTATCCTTCACTCACGTTCCCATGACAACAGGAAGATGGAGAGTGGATTTGTTTCTAGATGAAGGAATCCAGCTCTGCTCAGTGAGTCCATATCAGAACAACATGCAAAGAGAACGTGATGCACTCACCCCGTCGAGTCATTTCATTACGACTTCCCTGAGGTAAACATTTCGTTATCTGTGCATTAAATAAATCAGATGTTTTAGAAAGTGAAAGTAGTTCATGCAGAAATCGGTCATGTTTGTCCGTACTGTATCTCTGTACTCGGACTGTACAGCCTGACCCACAGTTCTCTGGTCTCCATCTCTTACATAAACACCATTACGATTACTTTATGCTTCACATGTCCAGTCTCTCCAGAGGACTTCAAATAACATCTTCAGGGTACATGATGATGGAGTGCCCTCTATAACCCTGGTGCTGTCTGTCAGCATTGGCATCAGTCCTCTCAGCTGGATGATTCGTCAGTCCCAAACATCCAGAAACACAGACACACAACACACCAGTAACCTTTATAAAGTCATAACGTTTGAGTTGTGAGGATTTTTTATATTATGGCAGTTTAACTATAATTAAAAAATAGTATTCTATGCTTGTGTGTGATTTAATGAATAACGTCAACTAGATACAAGAACAACGAACATGAGTAGCACAAATTGGTTATGACTGTCTACTATACATATATTTTAGATTATGCAGATTATGCTAATAGTACTTCTTTATTTTCTATTTGTATTGATGCATTTTCTCCCATTTTCTCCCAATTTAGCGTGGTCATTCCGTTGTCTTCTGCTGCTGGGGGATCCCTGATTGCAGTCAAAGTGGGTACATTGCTGCTCACGCAATTTAGCTGAACCCTTTTTCATCCATGCACTCTGCACCGGCGCCTCTCTATCTGCTAATCAGGGTCCTTGCACAGCGTTTGAAGACCCCACCCACATAGTCCGGTCATCCTGCCCTAGCAGAAACGAGTCTGCTGCAGGCACCGCCAATTATGCCCACTAGATGGCGCCCAGCCGACCGGTGGCAACGCCAAGGACACCCAGCCAGCTTCTCACTCACTCACTCACTCACTCACTTTCTTAGCTGCCTATCCAATTAGGGTCGCGGGGGGCTGCTGGAGCCTATCCCAGCTTTTCAATGGGCGCAAGGCACACAGTAACACCCTGGACTGGGTGCCAGTTCATCGCAGGGCAGACACACACACACACACACCCATTCACCTATAGGGCAATTCAGTGTCTCCAATTAACTTGACTGCATGTTTTTGGACTGTGGGAGGAAGCCCACGCAGATACGGGAAGAACATGCAAACTCCACACAGAAAGGACCCGGATCGCCCTACCTAGGGATCAAACCATGGACCTTCTTACCGTGAGGCGACAGTGCTACTCATCGAGCCACCGTGCCGCCCCTTGTGGTCTTCACACAAGAGCATTTGTATGGATGGGCACTGATGTTGGACAAGAAAACCTCAGTTGATGTTCCAGTTCATTCCAGAGCTGTTGAGAGGGGCAGAGGTCAGAGCTCTTTACAGGACAGGAGTTTCTTTATAGAGCTTGCTTTGTGCACGGGGTACAGTCATGCTGGAACAGGAAGGAGCCCTCCCTAAACTGTTTCTGCAAAGCTGGAGGCATAGAATTTCCTTTGTATAAGTGATTTATTACACCTGTTAGTGGCTTAAACACATGATTCTAACAATCAGAATGGGTGTCCCAATACTTTTGTCCATATAGTATGTGTGTGTGTGTGTGTGTGTGTGTGTGTGTGTGTGTGCTTTATCTGGTGGTTCTCAATATCTTCGTTGGGTCTTTTGGGACACACACACACACACACACACACACACACACACACACACACACATGCTTTACCATGGTTCACGGGCAACATGAAGTGAATTGTGCCGGCGTGTTGGATGTGTGTTCATGACACACTAGGTTACCACTCTGCATGCGGCACGACCGGTGCTGCAGCCGGGGGTCGTGATAAGTGATTTTAGGCGATGAAAGTGTGTGTGTGTGTGTGTGTCTCCTCACACCCGCCATCGCTGGCTTTGTGTGCGCCCTGTTGCCTGGTGATGGTGAGAGTGCAAACAGAATGTGTGTGTCTGCGTTTGAGTGTGTGTGTGTGTGTGTGTGTGTGTTGCACGTGTGCATGTCTTTGCATGCTTATCCATGTTGCCTGTACAACATTTCTTAGCTTTAGCTCTCAATTAGCTGCCTCATTCAGCCATGAAGAGCAGATCTGTCCTCATTGTTGGGTTTAATTCGATTAGGTTTTTAGAGCACGTGCATAATTATACACGCAGACGCGCTCGCTTCAGAGTGCTCAGACTTCACCGCTGCTCATCCAGGTCATGAAGACGAAAGGGGATGTGTGTTTGTGCTCTGTGTTACAGGAGCGTTGCAGCATTGTGAGAGGAATCAAGTGTTCTATTACGTTTTTGTTTTATTATTAATTTACTTCCAGTATGATTTTATAATCATGTCTGTGCAGACGCTCGAATAATCGACTAGCACCAGTGATGCACCAAACACACATACACACAGTTACAATTTCAGCACTTAGCAGAGGCTTTTATCCAAAGCGACTTACAGTACCGTGACAGTACACATTCTGAGCAATTGAAGGTTAAGGACCTTGCTCAAGGGCCCAACAGCAGCAACCTGGCAGTTATGGGGCTTGAACCAGTGACCTTTTGATTACTAATCCAGCACCTTAACCACTAGGCTACACCTAGAGGGACTTCAGTATCTCCAGTTAACCTAACTGCAGGTCTGGACTCTGGGAGAAAACCGGGGCACCCGGAGGAAACCCACACAGACACAGGGAGAACATGCAAACCCCACACAGAAAGGACCCCCATATCTTGCTGTGAGGTGACAGTGCTACCCACCGAGCCACTGTGCCTCCCCGTATACTAATCAAGTGTGATTATTTTCACTCTTCTCAATAAAATTGAGCTCACCGAGACCCCCTAGTGGACCACTCCCCCCTGGTTCGAGAACCACTGGTGTAAATCGATACAGTTTTTACCATGACCGTGCCGTGACCAGTTTCTTTGGCAGGTATGAACATCCAGCTGAGCTTAAGCTCACTATGTGTTTATGTACTCTGTACTCCGCACCATTTGTTTTCCTTTTAATCCTGGCCAGACTGGAATATAGTAACACCATGCTGGGTAACATGGTCTGTGCCAGGGAAAGAAGGGGGTGGGGCATGATTTACCCTTTCCATCCAAATTGCTATAGTGGTTATATGATTTGTTATAAAAACATAATAAACAAGCATTTTTTCTTAGTGGTCTCAGACTTTTGACTCACATTAAATGTAAATTATTAATATATACAAAACAAACACCATGTTATAGATCAGGCTGTGAGTGTGTGTGTGTGTGTGTGTGCGTGTGTGATGTTATTATGTATTAGGACAATTCTGCTGTCACATGCCAACCCTGGAATAAGACGGTGGCCTGGGGGAAGCTGATGGTTTTGGATGCGCTGGCTGGGCACTGCACTGCGGCATACCCAACGTGTGTGTGTGTGTCTGTGGGCATGCTGCAGAAGCAGACAGCTCATCAGTAATCAGAGGGCAGCGCTCGCCTCTCCACCACAGGCGGCACACACACACACACACACACACACACACACACACACCGACAGATGTGAACACACTCAGAGCAGAACAGTGATCAGGTCGTTGAGCAGACTTCCTGCTGCGTTTACCCAGGATGCTCGGAGATGCGCCGCTCTTCAGGTCACGCCGAGCAACGAGGCTACACGTTGTTGAACACTGGCTGTTTACTTTTCTAACCAATGACGTCTCAATGTTTCCGTTATAGAAGCATTATTATGATTCATGCCTCAAAAATCAAATCCACTGGTGGTCAAAAGTATTTGGACGCCTGACCAGCTTGTTGGACATCTCATTTCAAAAAGAAGAAACTTTTATCAGTCGTAGCTTGGTGATGGTGCTAACTGTCTTGTTTTACCATGTCCTTGTCAATTTGACCATCACCATTCTTGTGCCTGCTGTTAAAGATGTACTTTAAAGTTTTAAAAAATACTTACCCCAATACTTACCCCACACAAAAATGGGTCAAGAGCTTTAGATATGTGCATATCAAACATCATCTTTGTGGCATGTTTGTCAAAGCCAGTCGGGCAACTTTGTGTACGTCTGAAACTGCTGAACTCCTTGGATGTTTGAGCGTGATAATCTTTGGAGTTGGCAAAGGATGGTGCAAAACAAAAACCAAAAACTAACTCCACCCATTTTGAGAAGGTGTTTCACAAAATTTCGAAGTGTGTCTGTGGAAATTTGTGCTAGTCAAAAGAGCATTTGGAACTGGAAATGTTCTTCCACACTGTTTCCATAAAGCGTAAGCATAATGATGAGTTGTATACACCTGTTAGAGGGGCGGCACGGTGGCTAAGTGGGTAGCACTGCTGCCTCACAGCAAAAAGGTCCTGGGTTCAATCCCCAGGTGGGGCGGTCTGGGTCCTTTCTGTGTGGAGTTTGCATGTTCTCTGTGTGAGTTTCCTCCAGGAGCTCCGGTTTCCTCCCACAGTCCAAAGACATGCAAGTGAGATAAATTGGAGACACTAAATTGTCCAGGACTGTGTCTAATATAACCTTTTGATCTGATGAATCTTATGTAATGAGTAACTACCGTTCCTGTCATGAATGTAACCAAAGTGTAAAACATGACGTTAAAATCCTAATAAACAAACAAACCCCTGTTAGAAATAAGCAGGCCTAAAATGCTTGAACTTAGAAGAGAGGAGTCCACATTCTTTTGAATTTGTTCATGTCCAGTTTATATTTGCAATATTTCAAACAGCTTAAAACTTTAAAATGCAAAAAATATTAATTTACTTCATAACAACTCAAACTACAGCAAGGTCGAAGGTGAGAAAAACAAGTCTCACCCAGCTTGGCTGTTAATTGTGCTGTGGAATGAAATTAACGTCCCTTATCGCCACCCTGAAGGTGCCACCCGCGGCTCACTGAGCAGTGTGATTCCCCGTACCCATCCAGATGTTGCCCTAATTTGCTTGGACTGCTGGTGTCTGCCTGACTGGGTGTGTGTGTGAGTGATGGGTAAGTGTGTGTTTAGAGTGGATACACAGTTCATCTGAGCTGACATTCATTTCTGGTTCTGTTGTTTAGAGGAATTACGTCCGCTGACCCAGACAGCACAGTGTGTGTGTGTGTGTGTGTGAGTGTGTCTGATTCACCACTCTCAGATGGATGGCTTTCCCCAGTGCCCTCAATCTCGTGTCTCCTGTATCAGACCAGCTCCTAATAAAATACAATTCACATCATGATGCCCTCAATCCAGCTTATTGATAGTCCTGTCATAACACCGCCTTCATCGTTATCATGTGGGTGCCTCATCACACCCCCAAAATAACGTAAATTGCTGCACTTAATTTAGTTCAGTGACTCCTGTTCTGTTCTGGCCGTCTCTGACACTTGCTCAGTGGTCGTTATCTTCCTCCGTGAGATTCTGAGCAGTTTTCTGATGCACTTGTGTGCAAAAGCCTGAGTAGGTCTTTCTCCCTCTTTCTTTAGTGTCCAGGCTTCACATCCATCAGTCTTAGCTTGGTGATGGTGCTAAGTGTCTTGTTTTTTCATGTTTTCAACAATTTGACCACCACCGCCCTGCCCATTACCATTCCTGTGCCTGCTTTCAGAGATGTACTTTAGGTCTTAAAACAATATTTACAACAACCACTTTTATAAAGGATATACACTAATCAGCCATAACATTAAAACCACCTCCTTGTTTCTACACTCACTGTCCATTTTATCAGCTCCACTTACCATATAGAAGCACTTTGTAGTTCTACAATTACTGACTGTAGTCCATTTGTTTCTCTGCATGCTTTGTTACCCCCCTTTCATGCTCTTCTTCAATGGTCAGGACCCCCACAGGACCACCACAGAGCAGGTATTATTTAGGTGGTGGATCATTCTCAGCACTGCAGTGACACTGACATGGTGGTGGTGTGTTAGTGTGTGTTGTGCTGGTATGAGTGGATTAGACACAGCAGCGCTGACAGAGTTTTTAAACACCTTACTGTCACTGCTGGACTGAGAATAGTCCACCAACCAAAAACATCCAGCCAACAGCGCCCCGTGGGCAGCGTCCTGTGACCACTGATGAAGGTCTAGAAGATGACCGACTCAAACAGCAGCAATGCATGAGCGATCGTCTCTGACTTTACATCTACAAGGTGGACCAACTAGGTAGGAGTGTCTAATAGAGTGGACAGTGAGTGGACACGGTATTTAAAAACTCCAGGAGCGCTGCTGTGTCTCATCCACTCATACCAGCACAACACACACTAACACACCACCACCATGTCAGTGTCACTGCAGTGCTGAGAATGATCCACCACCCAAATAATACCTGCTCTGTGGGGGTCCTGACCATTGAAGAACAGGGTGAAAGCAGGTTAAAAAGTATGTAGAGAAACAGATGGACTACAGTCAGTAATTGTAGAACTACAAAGTGCTTCTATATGGTAAGTGGAGCTGATAAAATGGACTGTGAGTGTAGGAACAAGGAGGTGGTCATACTGTTATTCCTGATCGGTGTATGCTTAAGCTAAAGCTACTTTTCCACTGCAAGTTAGATTTGAGAATCACATTTCTGGCTGGCATCGTCTCCACATGATCCACGTGTGCTGTGCCAATGCAGCCTGTGCCCAGAGATCATGTCTTGACACAGCCATGTACCCTGAGAGCATGAAGGATTGCCGAGAGTGCAGGATGAGTGTTCACTTCTTAGCGAGTTCTTATCTGAGCACTACATTCCTGGCTGGCATCAGCTGAGTCTTCACATGAGCCATATGTTCACTGGCAGCGCTCCTGCCTGAGCCACTTCCAGCCAACGTTGCCCAGATGCCATGTCTTGAGAAAGATGTGTTTGAAAGACTTCAGTGAGGAGATTGAGATGAGAGAAAGATGTCGTGTTCTGGCTTCAGAAGCGGTTACGTGTGCCAACATTACAGCCATAATGGCACTCCAGCACTGGCCACCTGTACCATCTCTCATCTACATATGGGGCTTTGGGATTTTGTCTGCATGATATGGGTGCATTGAGCTACTTGAAAGCAATACAAAAGTCATTTTCCTGATCACCTGATAAACATTTTCACATTTGTATCTTATGCATTTGGAAGGTTTTGATTAGCAGTTTTTATCTGATATCTAACCTAATGGGAGTAGTCTCTTCCAGGATAGCTCCTGCTCTATACACATGGCAAGATGCATCACTGTATGGTCTGGTGATTGAGGCCAAAGCAGACAATTGTCCTCTATTTTCTACAGTCCTAACCCAGGTAAACATCTAGAAATATTATCCAAGATTAGTAATCCTCAGCTCCAGTGTATTTTATTTGCTAAAGGACACCAAGTCCACCTAAAAATACAAATCCTAGGTGTCATCTTCTTCTGTTTATGGGACTCTTGCTTCCTAGAACTAGCCAGACCAAGGCATTCATCAATCGTAGCTTGGTGATGGTGCAATTTGTCTTGTTTTTTCATGTCCTTTCTACAAGCGAAGAGGGTTTCCACACTTCCATATTTTGGTTATAAACCAGAATTTGGTGATGGTGGGAGGAGTAGTAATCGGTCATGTCTGAGAGACCGAGAGACGCTTATAGTCCAGATTTAGCGCCATCTGATTTCCACCTTTTTGGATGCTCAAAGAAGCTTTAAGGGGAAGATTTTCATGTGATGATGATGTGAAAGCAGCGCTGCATCAGTGGCTACAAGCTCAACCAAAACATATTTTGCTGATGGCATTAAAAAGTTGGTACGACGCTGGATAAAATGCATCGGAAGGTGACAATGTAGAAAAGTGATGTAGTTTGTTTTATAAATTCTTAATAAATAGTGTTAAGTTTTTGAAGAACCCTCGTATATCCAGCGTTATGTTATCTTTGTGATTTATCAAACTAGAAATGCTGATCGGCTGGTGGCACCGTTTAAGCTCTAAGGTTAGCCGGGTTACACCAAACCAGCCACATGCTGCCCTGTGGTACAATGAAAACAAAGTCTGGGTTCATGAGTGCCACACAAGGCAAGCTTTATTACTGGAGAGACAAAATGAGGAGAAAAGCATGTCAAAAATAACTATCTGAAAAAAAACCGTACATGTAGAACACAAATACCAACATCGTATTCAAATAAATAAGACTCAATTATTTTACATCAATCACAACATATTAGTCAACCAACGACAAGAAGGAATATTTAAGTCATGGTGTCGTCAGGGTCTTACAAAGATTATAAAAGAAGAAGATATGTACAACCGGTTCATGCTTGAAGTATAACTGTGCCCACTAGTACACAACGACAGCGCCATGGCGGTACATGGGGAAACCACACAGTCCGGGTGGGCGTACGTTTATGGTACATAACAGACCATTTAAAGCATGAGATAATCATAACAAGTCCTTTTAATGTCCAGGCGGGAAATACAGCGGAGCTATGGTTCTGATGCGTCACGTTAAGTCTGTCCATTTCTCCGGGAGGCATGTTGCACTTTCTGTACTAGAACTGTTGCTAGGCAATGCCAAGGAATTCAACACCCGAGCACAGAAACGGCTCTCGCGGTTGGCACGTGAAGTGGCACACGATGTCAGGTGAACAGAAATAGAGATACAGACGGCAAAATGAACACCAGGATGAGAAAAGAAAAAATCATATCTTTTTGGTTTTACAGGACCAGCCTGTTCTGTTGGAACCAATACCCCCCAACACACCCCCCTATATCCCCACCCTTATCCGGAAATGTTCCACGCTCAAAGCCTTTATCACACGGTGATTGTTTCAGACAGTAAATCCGTCTGGTTTGTATTCAGAGAGCCGCGAACATTCGTCTCGTCTCTTTTCACCTGTCTCAGACGCCCGTAAGCCCCCGCGGCCGGAGATGTGTCACACGTAAATGTTTTGTTAGCTTCTAAATCCCACACTGACACAGTTTACTTCACAGCCATCTTTGCTACAACAGAATTACGATTCAGCCGGCTGGTTTTTACGGCACCGATGGAAGCATGCTCGCACGTCCACGAATTCATCACGAAGCGAATCTTTTTTTTTGTTATTGCCACTCTAAATACTTTGCATCACAAGCACTTCAAACGTTATTGCTTTGTGGAAGAAAAGCAGATTGAGGGCAGCATTTTAAACCAAAAAAACACCCCATTAGGCTTGATCATTTAGATACGAACCCATACGAACCCAACTGCCCGCGAAGGTTTCTAGCAACAAGTGTTCTCATGATACCGTGAGTTTAACTTTGACTTATAACTTTTAAACTATGGCACATCATCTGACATGAATCCCTCGGTTACAGTCCAAAACAACATGGTGTTTAATTTGCTAGCCGTTGATTGTAGGAGCGTAAACGTACATATGAAATCACATGTTTTAAGCCATGTTTTAAACTCGATAAAAAGTTTGGACATCGAGGTTTCCAACTGGATTGCCATAAATGGTATCAAATTATACACTGATCAGCCATAACCTTAAAACCACCTTGTTTCTACACACATTGTTCATTTTATCAGCTCCACTTACCATATAGAAGCACTCAGTAGTTCTTCAATTATTAACTGTACTCCATCTGTTTCTCTGCATGCTTTGTTAGCCCCCTTTCATGCTGTTCTTCAATGGTCAGGACCCCCACAGGACCACCACAGAGCAGGTATTATTTGAGTGGTGGATCATTCTCAGCACTGCAGTGACACTGACATGGTGGTGGTGTGTTAGTGAGTGTTGTGCTGGTATGAGTGGATCAGACACAGCAGTGCTGATGGTGTTTTTAAACACCTCACTGTCATTGCTGGACTGAGAATAGTCCACCAACAAAAAATATACAGCCAACAGCACCCCGTGGGCAGCGTCCTGTGACCACTGATGAAGGTCTAGAAGATGACCGACTCAAACAGCAGCAATAGATGAGCGATCAACTCTGACTTTACATCTACAAGGGGGACCGACTAGGTAGGAGTGTCTAATAGAGTGGACAGTGAGTGGACACGGTATTTAAAAACTCCAGCAGCGCTGCTGTGTCTGACCCACTCATACCAGCACAACACACACTAACACACCACCACCATGTCAGTGTCACTGCAGTGCTGAGAATGATCCACCACCTAAATAATACCTGCTCTGTGGGGGTCCTGACCATTGAAGAACAGCGTGAAAGCAGGCTAAAAAAGTATGTAAAGAAACAGATAGACTACAGTCAGTAATTGTAGAACTACAAAGTGCTTCTATATGGTAAGTGGAGCTGATAACATGGACAGTGAGTGTAGAAACAAGGAGGTGGTTTTAATGTTATGGCTGATCGGAGTACATTTACATGATAGTGTGTCTTCAATGCTGAATTTTTTTCCCCCCAAATTTGGTAACCCTGTTATGGATTTATTATTTATAATGTGTAATAACGATGGGAATCCAACTGATAATAATGTTTAATTTCCCACCATGAGACTTTTAAGACTCAAACGTTGTTATATTCACATGCATACGACTTTCTAAAGCATGAGAGTATCTACGGCAGCGTATCGGGTTGCATAAGTTATTATAACATCTTTTAATATCAGCACAAACAGGAGCTGTGATTCAACTGAGGGTAAATTTCATGTCTTGTTTATTTTGAATTCTATTTATGAAATCTCTCTTCTCTACAATGCTTTATCATTACTTTCACATGGAAATAGGGCCCAACCTTCTATAGAGTATCTACACTATATGGACAAAAGTATTGGGGCACCCTTTATTTATTTATATATATATATATATATATATATATATATCTTGTCACCTACACTTTGACGAGTGCAATGCGGATCAGCACTGTGTACGGAGAGACACACCCCGTCTCTGTGCAGGCGCCATCAATCAGCCAGCAGAGGTCGTAATTGCACTAGTTATCAGAGAGTTCCCATCCGGCTTTAATATCCCACCCCTATCTGAACAACAGGCCAATTGTTGTTCGTGTGGCTGCTCAGCCCAGCCGGCAGGCAGAGCTGAGACTTGATGCGATGTATTCGAGATCCCAGCTCTGATGTTCTAACGTGTGTTTTTACCGCTGGGACATCCTTTCTAATGTTAAAATTCGTGTGGTTCAGCCACAACAATTGCTAACAAATAGGTCTAATCAATCAGTTATACAGTATAAAAGAAATGATATGCTTCAAACTTTGTAGCAAAGGTTTAGGGAAGGACCTTTGCTGTTCCAGCATGACTGTGCCCTCAGCACCACTCAACTGAGGCCATACAAATGCTCTTTTTTTGACTGAATGGGCACAAAACTTCCCATAGACATACTTCAAAGTCTTGTGAGAGACCTTTTAAGAAGACTGGCTGTTGGTATCGCTGAAAAGATCACGGTTTTTTTTTTTTAATGGGACGTCCAACATTACCACGAATATCTCTCCAGGTTATTACAGTACATTAAAGCATCTATTAGTTCATTATAAGTAGATATTATAATACGTTATGCAACCATCATACATGACTGTTTGGGTTAAGTATTATGCACGAAGGCATAGCTAATTATGACATGCATTATAGACCATTATGCATGTTGTTAATGCAATCACAATGCATTATGAATACAGAGTTTATACCCAGACATAAAGCTCATTAAAACACAGATAATTTAAAAACACATTACAGTTTCAGTGGTACTTTTGTTGAATAGCTTATCGTAATAGGAACACGGGCACGATGTCTTTCAATACTGTCACGTCAAATAGTTCTGTTTAAAGTGAAGGTACTGATGGTACTTAGTGAAAAACACACTGAACCGTTCACACTTTGTGCAACATTTCTGGCAACACGGATAAAGATTGGACTCATCTATGAGCAGCAAGCCAAAAAAAGCCTGTACATACCGATTAAGGATCGAGTGCTACATCAAGGATCTGAAGAAGTACATAAAAAGCCATCAGAAATGGCACGTTACGGAGGTCTGATTGATTTGATCTCATAGGCTTAATAAAAGTTGATCAAAATTCTATCCTATTTTATGCATATGTCTCAGTTTTTTATTGTCGACTGAACAAATGTCAACAAGATGCTACAACAGCTTTCCGACAGTCACCCTAGGTAATACGATTGTTTCTGAAACTCAGCTGTATGTTGTAAAATTTGGAGTTCCTACAGAACTCAGACGTAGGAGGCTCATGTACCAATTGGCTGGCAGTTACACGCCTCCGTTTTTTTATACCAGGCAATTTGTTGCCTCTAAATACAGAGGCACTTAGATCAGTTGGTATTTAATCATAGGGGATCGGAAGCTCATCTTTGGTTGCCTTCACAAGTCACTTGCTGCAAATTTTTCCTTCATTAATGCTCAGCCATCTCAAACATCTCGTCATTCTGCTACGGAAACAGCCGAACACTGCAGGCACGTGGCCACAGATTTACAGCGGTCAGTCTGCACAGCAGCCAATTCAGCTGGAAATGCTTTCACGGGCAACTTCCTTAAAATGACCCTGACCTTGCACAGCTTCCCAACGCCCCGTTTCCAGGAGCCTTTCTCTCAGACTCTCCTCAGTGCATATTATATAGGTTTGAAATTTTTTTAATCAAAAATATAGTCTGACTTTAGGGAGCCGATAATACATCGAAGAGGCGATTCACATTACCGAACCTTATTTTCTGAATGCGTGTGAACCTGGTCACAACATCGAATCACAGAACAGTTCTCTCAATACAGCGAATGATGGATACGTCGGCTGATGATCAAACGTCGATCGAGAAGAAAAAGCGAGATAGTGTACTGGGAAAGACGGATATGCACTGGTGCAGAGATCAGGACAAACTGGACAGCGTGATGTCCACTTGTTCTGAAATGACTTTTTTTCGGGGGGTGAGAAAAGATTCCCAGATGAAGCCTTCATCGACGAGGACATCGAAACTCACCCCCCTTCCCCGGACTAAAGCACGGGGGGGGGGGGGACGAAAAGCTAGCTGGTCGAGGAGCGTAACCCCACCGCTCACATGACTGAGCAGGTCTTGGCCTTCTCCTTCTTAAAGGTGGTGGACAGCAGCTCGGAGCGGCTGGGCAGGTGAAGCAGACGTTTGGAGAGGCGCCGGTTGGGAGTGGGCTTGTTCAGAGGCTGAAGCTTGTTGATGCAGGCCAGCGCGGCAGTACGGAACACGCTGTGGATGCTCTTTTCTGACGTGAAGGCCGAGCACTCCAGATAGGCCTCGGCTCCGAGCTGCTTGGCCATGGCCGAACCCTGAGACATGAGAAGAGATAAAAGTAGGTCTGTTAGGGATGTGGGTGTCTGAACTAATGATCATCATTCATCAAACATCATTCAGATTTTATATTATTTCTGCATTAGAGGTAAAATAAATACATTTGATTGTTTATTATGTGTTTATTTTTGCTTTAATCATGAGCTCTAGCTGGAGACTTTGAGAGCCCAAACAGAAGTGTATAAATTAGGGGGTGTCTGAAACACAATGGGTGTGTTCGAAAACCTAGTGAGCTGCCTTGCTGTCTTACTGCCTACATAGGCAGCTGCCTCAGTAGAGAGGATTCTAATAAGATAACATCGGGTTTCGCTCACTAAGCTAACACAGTTAGCATCATGCCATTCAAACCAATGGGATGAGGTGGCGCAGTGCGCTAGCATGTCAACTAACATCTCCCTCCGTGTACCGAAAATGGTTACATTCACTGACAAGCCCGAATTTGCAAATAAATACATTTGTGCAAGTTTATACAAATTAAAAATCAATAATAATTTATTTACGTTTCTCCGCACCACCTGCCATGTTTTTTTATTTTTCTGTGAGAAAAGTTGTGCTGTATTGAATGCTGGGATTGCCTTCGCCACTAAGGCAGCATCTGACGCTCACTCGTTCTTGAGTCAAAATAGCATTGAAATTTTACGATACCTTACTAGTGAGCATATTAAGGCATCTAGGATTTCGAACAGCCTCCTTCTCGGGAGCGAGCGTAGGATGATGTAAAATGCAACTATGTAGAGAGCGCACTAGGTTTTCGAACACACCCACAATCAGTATCAAGCTGATTTAAAACAGCTCAGAACATTTTATAAACTGGTAAAGAGCCTCTGGGCTCTCAGTGACCCCAATCAGAGAGGCACCATTAAGAAATGGTGAACTGCACATTAGTTCATGATTATCATACCTGCTCATGGGTAATAGGCGTTTGTTTCTGATTGGACAGTTCCATCAGTGTGCAGACGTCTGTACGCAGGTCTGTTTTGCATCCGACTAGTAGAATTCGGGTGTTGGGGCAGAAGTCCATGATTTCGGTTTTCCACTGTACAGAAAAACAGAAACGTGCAAGTCAGGGTGATAAGTTACTCTTCACAGCATTTAAGTCAGAGGAAAAACCCAAGGGCAGTGGTAGCTCAGCGGTTAAGGTACTGGACTAGTAATCAGAAGGTGGATCAAGCCCCACCATCATCAAGTTGCCCCACCATCATACTCTCAATTGCTTGAATTATAGTCGGTCATAACTCTAAGATGTTAAATACAATGACATGGTCCATTTTGGGGGCAGTTGTAGCCTAGTTGTTATGGTACTGTACTAGTAATCGAAAAATCGCTGGTTCAAGCTCCACCACTGCCAGGTTGTCACTGTTGAGCCCTTGAGAAAGGCCCTCGACCCTCAAATGCTACTGTAAGACACTTTGGATAAAAGCGTCCACTAAATGCCACTAAAGAACCCCCGCAGTGTGAAGACAATTTCCCAGTGATGCCTACCTTCTTGAGTCCACTCTCCACAGTGTCTGGACGGCTGATGTCGAAGCACAGGAGCACGGCGTCTGAATCGCTGTAGCACAGTGGCCTCACGTTGTCATAGTAGGGTGAACCTGAGACGAGAGAAGCAAGGATTCACATTAAGCAGTGAATAAATACAAATCAAACACCTTTGCTTTCTATTCTTCTGCTGTATTAACGCTGAACTAATATATAATTTATGGCAGTTGGTTGTTAAATATGATGATTGTGATGATTCCAGTGGCGATACTGGAGTGAGACTCGTTTGGCACAGCGGTTCAGTGAACTACCACACCACCGTAGAGTGTTGAAACTGATGGGTGTGTACACAAACACTATTTGTTGGACAGTGGTAGCCTAGTGGGTAGAGCTTTGAGTAGAATCCAAAGGGGATGCCATACAATGACTGATCCTGCACTCTGACCTCGACTTCCAAACAAGCTGGGATACACGGAAAATAGTTCCATTGTACTGTACACATTTATTCATACTGGGACAACTGCAATTTTGTACTGTTTCTTGCATCACCTATACAGCCTGCTGCTGGCCAAAGGGGTCACCAACGTTAGCATGGGTACTTGGGTACAGCGCAGGACACTTGGCAATGGACAGAAGAACTGAATGTGGGATCGCTGTTATAAAAACGTATCGTACCATAGTGTCCTGTGCAATAGACATAAGGACAAACATGGCCAGAATAATAGCATACACTGCCAACATGCCCTGTCAGGGTTGTGTTACTGCATTGTGACCAGTGACATGGGGAGAACATGCAAACTCCACACAGTAAGGACCCAGGACCTTCTTGCTGTGAGGCGACAGTGCTACCCACCGAGCCACCGTGCCGCCCAGAGTATTTTTGTGATTTGGATTATAGCTGTACCGTGCTATACGGCACCGCCTGAAAAGAGGTCGTAGAATCCGACTTCTTCTGATGAGCATCACTTGATAAAGCTCATCTCATCATCATAAAGCACATTCATTCTTTTCCTTGTTGTTCTATTTGCATTTTAAAGAAGAGGAAACGACAACCGAGCCCCAAATCCGTGCCGATCAATCTCGGTCTCTGTACCTCTCAATTCTACGGATTATACAACAGGAACAGTGAGTTGGGGCCAAGCAGAAGCTCCCACTCTTTCTGAAAATCCTTAAGTAAGCCACCCACCACCATCTTCACGTGTGTGTGTGTCCCACACGCAATACCTCTGCTCCCCCTGTTTCCACAGCAACAGCCTCGGAATCTACCATCTGCAGAGCGTCTTCCACCCACTCCTCCATAAAGGCTTCCCTCTACTGCCAATCATTAGACACCGAGACGTGCCCACCCACCAGTTAGTCCTGAATATAATTCCTGGGTGGAACAGTGTTGGTGTAGCGAAAACGCACTCGGCTCACTGCATACGAAGCCTTTTGTTTGCAGTTTTCATCTTGGTCCGGGGGTCAAGTGAGACATAAGATCAAAGACGAAGGCAAAGTCTCTTGGGAACGGCTTTGACTTCTGTCAGTCGTGTGTTTTGGTGCATTTATTAGTCTGATGTGATGATCGGTGCGTCTGTCCAGCATTGGTGCAATGACAAACCTGATTAAGAAATGTGCAGCATGTACAGCAACTGGCAATCCACTGAACCAAACTGGTATCTGGCTGACACAAGGGACTAGCATGACTACTTTATCCTGGTCGTGTTGGTCCACTCAAACTTTAGCACCACATGGTGTTTAGGTTTGACACCGAACCCCTCAAAGGGCAGTTGTAGCCTAGAAGTTAAGGTACTGGACTAGTAATCAAAAGGTTGCTGGTTCAAGCCCCACCAATGCCAGGTTACCACTGTTGGGCCCTTGAGCAAGACCCTTAACCATTAATTGCTTTGACAGTATACTTTGGTCACTTTGGATAAAAACGCCTGCTAAATGCTGTAAATGTAAACATAACAGCCCCACCCAGCAAAATCTGTCCAGATTCTCCTACAGAATCAATACATACACCTTAAAATACACCGTAAAATACACATTTTTCATTTTGGCAGGTCAAACCAATAGGTAAAAGTAAGTGTTAAAGCCTGAATACCCAAGCATCACTTGCTAATAACTGGCTAAAGTTAGTTGAACTAATCAGATCAGTTTGCAAGCCAAATTTCACAAGGTAAACTCTAAGCCACAAGTTTGTGTCGTCATATAAGAGCAGAACTACTCTGTGCTGCTGCGAGAGCATTAAATCAGTCTGAGCACGACATTTTATACTTTCTAACCAACAGCAAAATACAGAGGAGGCCAAAACATGTTTACACACTTTAATAGATGTTATGAACTCCTCTAGAAGTTGGATAGAATTACGGAAGCAATGTGTTGTATGATGTTTAAAGGTGATGATTGTTTATTAGGTTTTTTTAACGTCATGTTTTACACTTTTGGTTACATTCATGACAGGAACGGTAGTTACTCATTACACAAGATTCATCAGTTCACAAGATTATATCGAACACAGTCATGGACAATTCAGTGTCTCCAATTCACCTCACTGGCTTGTCTTTGGACTGTGGGAGGAAACCGGAGCACCCGGAGTAAAGCCACGCAGACACGGGGAGAACATGCAAACTCCACACAGAAAGGACCCAGACCGTCCCACCTGGGGATCGAACCCAGGACCTTCTTGCTGTGAGGCGACAGTGCTACCCACTTAGCCACCTAATAAATAAATACAAACAACTAATGAATACAGCATAATGTAGACCTAAGAGTTAGATATCATAAGACTGTGTTATATTATGTTTATTGTAGCTTAAAAGAACATAGTTCAACCTGTAGGACATACTTATGTACCTCCACAGTCAACACATAGTTTTTCTTAACTATGAGTGGAAGAGTAATACACGTTTTTAAAAGCACCACAAATCAGCTGATGAGTTTAATTAAGGAAATTAAAAGCAATGCTTGTGCAGAATAAGGGTTGAGAGCTACTGGACTAGTAAAACAGTTAAAGTATTTTAGTATTCCGTAATCAAACAGGCTGTTTATATGTCAAGAAATCTGCATCACACCTGTGAAGCTCTTATATAGCGATCCGTTTCTCATAGTTAAGTCACAACATTGCTGCTCCTGGTGTGAGGATGCATTCAATCGCCCTGATGCTGAAGCACCAATCAATAGACATGCAGACCTGTGATACAGAGGATTTATTTTTAATTAAAGTTGACAAATTACACATCAGGACAGCTGGCAAAGGACACGTCTGACCCACGTGCACTGGAATAATAATGAACTAGAAGCACAGACAATGCTATAAAAGACAATGAGGAAAACAAAGACAGGGGGCGCTATGATGGGACGAAGAGGTAAATGTTCTTTAAATGTTAACACATCATGTAGTTTGAGATCTTGAAGAATGGGTAATAACTGCTTCACCACCAACGATTTCTGGTGTGTTTCTTAGATTAAAAAATATGAAAAAAATAATAACCATGTCTGGACAGAATTTCTCTGCATATTCACCAGGTATTTGCCCGTTTTGGCCATGTGAGATCCAAAGGCAAACCTTTAGAGGACTGGCATGTTGTCGGCAAACCAGAGCTCCACTGCTATTCAGCAACAATGCATTTATTAGATATTAAATAACTGAATTCCTTAATCCTTGCTACATTATATTACGGTTGCATGGTGTGGTGGAAATACCTCAGAGACTGAGAGTTTTATTCTTGTCTGCAGAGAAGGATCACACTGAGAACGTCTTACATAGAAACTCAGTGAATGTGATAAGAAAGAAAAGAAAATAATCAGCCTTTATACTCCCATCAGTGACTTTGTAGGACAGTGGAAGATTCGACCAGTAGAGATTTCTTAACTAGTACACAGAGGTTTCTTAGCTTGTACATAGGAACTGGTCTAAATCATGCACACCACTTTCCAGTAACATTCCATTGTAGCAGTATTCTTGGAATATTGGAATATCACTACTGGCAAACATGCCCTAAGCAGATTAAGTATTAATACTTCCAATGTAAATGGACATTTTCTCCATTGGGTGGAGTGGTCCACAGATCTGTAAAGGTCAGCTCATGTGATGGGTATGTAAAGGCCTTCAACCGTTCCCAGGAAGAACCTTGTGAGGAACAGATGGACAGAGTGGGCCGCGTTCTCTTTTTGTGTGATGCTTAGCCAATTGCCAAGCCTTATCACAGCACACTCCATCTGCTTAACCCTTTCAGTCACTGCTGCCGTTCTTCTGGTTAATGAGGTCAGACTGGATCCGGGACCTTGTACTTCAACCGAGTTGCTTGTAATGCTGATGTAAGATGGACTGGATTTGTAAAAGAAAATGCAATGGCGATTGGATTCAATTGGGAATTTGTAATTGAACGATTATGGTCCCCATTGGCTATTTGATGTTATCTGCTCATATTTCCAGTAAGCATTTAACCTTACTTTAGGTCCAAGTACTCCCTTGATCGACTACTAGAAGCTACAGCAAACACTATACTTCCACTATACCACACTCCCTTTACCTCACTGATAATCAGTAGTCTGTGCTGCCAGTAACAAACCAGCCATTGACTCCTGACTCTTGATTTTCACCAGATTATGCACTGTTCTAAATAAACCACACTAAGGTGTAAAATATTGGTGTAAAAGCACCTGTAAGTTCCTGTTCATTAATGTGAGGTGATTTGACTTTCTAGCTCTGAATTCATTCCTCCACGGATGCAGATAGGAATATTACAGATTAATCAGTTAACCAATAACTGTCATAAAAGTCATTGTTGGGTAAATTCTGTGTGTTAAAAAGGTCAGTCATTATACTTTTATTCAAAGTGACTTACAGTTGTGGCAGTATACAGTGCAAGCAATTGAGGATTAAGTGCCTTGCTCAAGGGCCCAACAGTGGTGAGGCTTGAACCGGCAACCTTCTGATTACTGGACCAGTACCTTAACCTTAACAGGCTACAGCTGCCTGTTACAGGTGATAAAGTGTTTCATGTTAGGATTAGTTCCAACAGTGTCCAGTCTAGTCCAGCTGGTCTGTGTGATTGAGTAAAATGGTTTGTTTTTTTTTAAGAAAGGAAGTTTGGAAGCCTGGTCTTGGTCTATCTAATCAGGAGTCATTGTTTGGTAAATTCTGTGTGTTAAAAAGGTTGTTTAAATTCAGTTGAGACTTACTATAAATGTGCACACGCCAGTTTACTGTTTCTTAAGTACGCTGCCATTCTAATCCAAGGTAAAAAGTGTTTGGCATTCATATTATGTTTTGTTATATTATTAAATTGTGCCAGGTTTAGGGGTAAAACTGTTTATAAGCTTATAATAACTGCACTTGTCAGGAAAAGCTTTAATACATCGACTGCATGTTTATTAGAGTTTGTAATGAACATTTATCCAAAACAACTTAAGAGTTTCTCCAAAGCACAAAGAGTTAAGAGCCTTGCTCAGGGGTAGGGCTTGAACCAGCGACCTTCTTATTACTGCAACTACCAACTAATGAACTGTTGGAACTGACTACCATTTAAAATCTACATTCTGAATGATGAACTGGTTCTGCTCTCTGTTTATGTTCGTCTTACTGTTCTACATCACGTCTTGTTCACGATGTTAGACTGTTTATCATTAAATAAACTTGTTGATATGAAAATGTGTTTATATTTAAGTAAGATAGGCTACTGCTGCATCCCTATTCAAAACTAACAATTAAAAATATGTAAACTCACATAAAATTACTGGTTGGCAACAGTTCAGATTTCACATCAAGTTGGAAATGCTGGTCAGGAGTCAAACTTAAACACCATTAAGGTCTAAAAAAATCTCTGAATTAATCGACACTGCAGAGGTCAATGCGAGGAAGACAAGGCTGGGAGAGGTCAATGACTATAAAGGATCTGTGTATAAGGGTGAACAGAACAAAATAGTGAGCACATCCCACCCCCCGCATTCCCATTAAAGATAGATGGGAACGAGTCCTGGCGCATTCCTACACGCAACCCCCGCCAGCATGTTCTCTGTCCTCACCAAGATACAGAGTGGCCAGGAATCCTTCAGGGTCCCCATTGAGAATTATACAAAGAAGGCCCCCTCTTGCTAGGACGCAGCTATCCATGACCTGTAGGGCGTTCCTCATTCACGGGGTCGACCGGGAGCCGTTCCTGCTCCTGAGTCAAGCTATCGATGCTTCTATCAGGAAAGAACTCATTAATCTAGTCAAAGCTCCAATGTGCTTATAGGCCGCTCTGCTTGGTCATCGTATGTAATCTTCACCTGCTGCAGCTACCAAGTTCAGATTTGCAGAAATAAGTGGCAATTAACATAATAAATACCTTGTTACAGGTGATAAACTGCTCTATGTTAAAATTAGTTCCAAAAGAGTGTCCAGTCTAGTCCAGTTGGTCTGTGTGATCAGTGTCAAGAGGTCGAATAAGATGTCTGAGATAACCCAGTGAACAGAGCTATCGAGCACCATGAAACGCCAACACAACACAATCACAGCCATCCCAGTGTGGAATGAACTAGTGGTTTAAACCATATTTTGCTAAACAAGGCCAGAAGAGTCATGCCTTTTTCTTAATACATGAGGCAAAATATCCATGTAATGTAAGGAAAATTTTTTAATTCTGCCCTCATCTGTCTGATTTCCTGTTGTGCCCTTTCGCCTCCATGCTCATCCTTTAAAGCTCGCTCTGCCCCTGCACTGGCTCGTCTCCAAACACACCAATCAGTTCAAACAGCGGCTGCCAAGATGATACAGGACACAACCCTGTGGCCACAATTTTATTGACCTTTTTGTTCTAGTGTCTATAAACAAGAAGAAATACCCCCTGCCCCACGTCTGCCTGGTTTCTTCCAGGTACATCAGTTTTCTTCAACGTCCCAAACACTCCAGTAGGTGTGAATTGGTGTGACTAAGCAATGCTTTAGCACTCTGTCCAAAGTGTATGTCTGCCCTGTAGTCAGGGTTTTTTGCACTGGAATAGGACCTGGAACCACTGCAGGCCTGATCAGGATACAGTGGTCACTAAAGGAATGCAACAGTATGAAATGAATCCAAATCAAACCTAATTTCTCAATCAAAGCCACAGTGAAGCTCTGTTATTTTGGATACATGATGGACACATGGACAAGATTATTATTCTTGGAGGAATACAAGAGGAAGAGGATGGGCAGCAACAGAAGACAGAATGTTCTGGATAAACACTGTATACAATAAAGCAACATCTAAATTCCCCCTCACCACATGTAAGCAGCCGGAGCCACTCAGTGCTGATGATGCTAACGCTACGGGTGGAGGATGTTCTACGTAAACATGAGTAACGGGTGCGAGATGCATCACATGCCGGCTCTGAGTATTCAGCCATGATTTCAGCATCACTGACTAACACACACACTCACACAGTTCAGTGTAAATCAGGTCAACAAGCTACAACAAAAAGCCTTTGTGAAGAGACTGACTCAGCAGCCATGCGCTCTTCATGACTATACATAAACACACACTGCAGTGTTACACATGTTTATAATAAAGTTAGGGTTTTATTCCATTCTAATAAAGCATTATTAACCAATGGGATGACAGAAAAAGCAATATGCATTATAAGACTTGACCATAAGTTTGTTGGACATCCCATTTTAAAACCATTGGCATTAATATACAGTTGCTGCCTCTTTGAGGCTATAACAGCATTCCCCTTTCTGGAAAGACTGTACACTATATTTTTAGAGTGTACATGTGGAAATTTGTGTCTATCCATTACAAAAACATGTTTAAGGTTCTTTATTCAAGGTTTACTGGGGTTGAGGCCAGGGCTAAGGGGTTCCTCCAAACAAAACTTTGTGTGTATTGGCATTGTTAGGCTTAAGCAGGAACGAGCCTCCCCCAAAGTTAGAACATAACTGACTTTATATTGTATAATTCTCTGTATACACTGACCAGGCATAACATTATGAGTTGAAGTGAATAACACTGATTATCTCTTCATCACATCTCTTCATATATTAGGCAGCAAGTGAACATTTTATCCTCAAAGTTGATGTTAGAAGCAGGAAAAATGGGCGAGCGTGAGGATCTGAGTGAGTTTGAAGGCCAAAATGTGATGGCTAGATGACTGGGTCAGAGCATCTCCAAAACTGCAGCTCTCGTGGGGTGTTCCCGGTCTGTAGTAGTCAGTATCTATCAAAAGTGCTCCAAGGAAGGAACAGTGGTAAACCGGCGACAGGGTCATGGGCTGCCAAGGCTCATTGATGCACGTGGGGAGCGAAGGCTGGCCCGTGTGGTCCGATCCAGCAGACGAGCTACTGTAGCTCAGATTGCTGAAGAAGTTAATGCTGGTTCTGATAGAAAGGTGTCAGAATACACAGTGCAGCACAGTTACAGGGCTGTTTTGGCAGAAAAAAGGGGACCAACACAATATTAGTAAGGTGGTCATAATGTTATGCCTAATTGGTGTATATTACCTTTAAGTAATGGATGTGTCAAAAACACTAACTTAACAATAAGAAGCAAGTCTACATACTTCTGTCTATATGGTATGCTCAGGGCAGTAATCTTATAATTTAGATCTCTTTAACATTACGTATTAGTTTTTTCTTATTTATTTGTATTATTTTTGTCTTGACTGCAATCTTGTAATTGGATGCGAGTTACCAGCATTCTTTGCTTCAAATATACAGAACACTGAACTGGCTAAAATCTTGCACCACGGTAAATCTAAAAGCAAAATAATGATATAGTTCTTC
This sequence comes from Trichomycterus rosablanca, assembly GCF_030014385.1. Taxonomy (NCBI): domain Eukaryota; kingdom Metazoa; phylum Chordata; class Actinopteri; order Siluriformes; family Trichomycteridae; genus Trichomycterus; species Trichomycterus rosablanca. Next base: position 3,313,088 of record NC_086006.1, on the reverse strand, counting down.
AGACATTAGCTGAGTCATGGCTAGGACAGATAAATTATTGTCAAGAAACTAGTTTAATTAACTACAATTATCATATCAGTAGACAAAATTGTGATCACGAAAACGCTACACCACTGTATTTTCAGTCCCGATTTAGCAGCAGAACAGATAAAGAAACTGTAACCACCCTTGTCAGCGCACATCAGCATGATATACAGGCAAGGTGCCAACTCGACTGTGAAAAGGAGACCACGGTCCTCAGTAGCTATAGTCTCACATTAACATAGATAACATTGGCATTGTTAAATTCTGTGAAGCAAAACCAGATCATCTGGTTTGCCTAATCAAATTACCATAACTGGTCAGGACTCGTCTCATTTAAATACAGAACGACTGTGTTGCTGTGGGTCTGAAATAGCTGTGATGGTTTAGATGGTTCACCCAGGCTCTAATTAGCCTCTAATAATCAACAAACAAATAAATACATTTATTTGCATGAATGTACATGAATGTAAAGCCGTATTGTGTTGAAATGAGCATTTATACAACAGCAGACTTTAGTGGCCATGTAATCTGACGCTTAAACTCAAAAGACTTAAACTCAAGATGGGCAGTAGCCAAAATGTTGTATTTAGAAAGTACACATATACTGTACATATATATGTCCCTTAAGTATTTTTTAATGATTAAAAATGAGGATAGCTGATGACTTCTACATGTCCATATAAAAAAGCTTGTATACACATCATCATTTAGGCTAAGCCACCAGTATTACAAAAAGTCTAGGACGCTTTGTACAGATCTCAGTAGCACATTATAGATTTTCACAAGTCATTTTGGGACATTTAAACAATTTAAGCAACTTTAAGTCCAATGTTTATTTGCATTAGCACTAATGTGTCTGGATGGTCACATGTCATCCAAGACCCACTAAAACCAGGTTTGTCCTAAATTAGAAGCTGCTGGAACGAGGGTGATACTGTCTGAAAGCTTCTACTTCATAACTGTTATCTTCACTCTCAGAAGAAGATTGTTACTCATCACATGAACCAAATTTTAGAGTAGAGTGATCAAAGATACGATAACAAAAGCTTTGAGCCTTGATTCTCTAACCAGATACCTGAATATAAAATCAAGCAACATCAGCGTATCACCAAATACTGAAGCAACAGCAGAAAACATTTTCTGCTATTTACCACTGCCCTAAAAAGCCAGACTGGCAGATCGTACCTGATGTGTCCCACAAACTCAGCTCCACACGCTGGTCTTCCAGCTCCAGGCATGCTGTGTAGTTCTCAAACACAGTAGGAACATATGTCTGTCGAGACACACATCACACAACCTTATTAGCACTCTATTAATCTCACACAGATGAATACACAGCCATTTCAATCAGGTCTGATTATTATAACAGTTATAGCAATAGCTGCTCATATTGAATAGTACAGCAACACCTACTCACATTGATTAATATTAGCATCTTTATATTGCATGTATTACTATATACAGTGAATGCATTCTTGCACTGATTACTGTTTTAGTGCATTCTCAGTGCTTTTCTTACATTGCTTACTACATCAGCTGCATTCTGTATTGATTACTGCATCGATGCATTGGTTTAGTTTCTGCTGTCTTGTATTGATTACTGTATCAGAATTCCTATACAGTATCAGTGCTTTCTGATAGTACCTCAGTGCATTATCACATTGATTATTATATCAGTATGATCTTATATTAATTGTTGTAGTAATTGCATTTTGTATTGCAATTACAAATTCAATGTTTTTTCATATTATTTGCATAATTTGAAAGTATTCATACTGACTATTATATCAGCTGTCATATTAACAACTAAATCGATGCATTATCATGCTGATTATTAGATTCGAACTTATTGATTATGCATGCATGCTGATCTTAATGTAATGCTAATGAATGAACAAATATATATATATATATATATATATATATATATATATATATATATATATATATATATATATATATATATATATATTCTTGCTGCAAACATAAATTACCTCTTCTGACAGCCACAACTTCTTAAGTCGTAATTTAAAACTGAAATACTTAATAGGACTTTTAATCATTGTTTTAAGTCATTTAAAAGCAGGACTTTATTATAGTAATGAATGAATTAAATGTCACATTACCTCTGGGTAGCAGTCCTTGGCCAGAACCTGCAGCATTGCAGTTTTCCCGCATTGCACATCTCCAACCAGAACCAGTTTACATCTGATCACCAGCGGCTGTGTGTTTCTTCTTTCCTTCATGATTTCAGCTTTTAAGATAAAAATCCGCTGCGTTATGAACTGCACACTGACTTTGATATAAACTGCGCACACGAGTCCTGAACTGCGCTTAACTAATGTGACTGGGTGACGAACTGTGGAGTTTTTATAGTTCACCGCAACAGCCAATCAGATCGCAGGATTCCGTTTCTGTTCGGCAGCAGCCAATAGGATCTCTGCATTCGATTCCCAAGCGCCTTGTGCTTGCCTTGCCTCACTAGCCCAAAATCTGTGGCGACGTCCAAAACCAAAACCGCATTGAGTGAACCGACACATATAAAGTATAAATCTTACATACAGTAAAGAAGGAAAATAGTATATTAAGGATCCTGGAGTGTCCAATGTCCACCGTCAAGCCAGCTTTAATCAGGCTATACTGATAATAATTTTAATAATAATAATAATACATTTTATTTATATAGCGCTTTTCAAGATACTCAAAGACGCTTTACATAAGACAAATAATCAAAACAAATACGTACATACACCATACAAATCATAGTACAAAATCAAAATAGTACATCAACATCAAGAATAATTAAGATAAAAACAAAGAGAGCAGCATAAGACAGTTCATTAAAAATTAGCTAAATTATGAGAGAGAACAACAAATATAGAACAATTTCTTAAAATTAGACAGAAACAGGACAGATTTACATGCAATCAGGAAACTGAAAACTTACAAGTTTTAGGATCTAGGACTTCACATTTCTGTCGTGATCTAAGTATAAAAACTATTAAAAAGAATAGCAAAAATAAAAGCATTTATTTCGTGTTGTTACAAGTTAAATGCCATATTGAATAGATGAGTTTTGAGAAGTGACTTGAATTTGGACAGGTCAGGACAATCTCGTAGGTGTTTGGGGAGAGCATTCCATAAAGATGGAGCAGCTATGGAAAAGGCCCTGTCACCCCAGGTCCGGTGCTTGGTCCTAGAGGGTATGGACAGTAGGTTAGCCTCAGAAGAGCGAAGGCTACGGGAGGGAATGTGCTGATGGAGCAGGTCGGTGAGGTAGGATGGGGCCTGATTATGGAGAGCTTTGTGAGTGAATAGAAGAATTTTGAATTGAATGCGTTGAGCAACGGGAAGCCAATGAAGTTTTTGTAGAACAGGTGTAATATGATCACGGGAGCGAGTATGAGTAAGGAGGCGAGCAGCTGAATTCTGGATATACTGAAGTTTTTTTAGGATTTTGTTAGATGTACCATAAAGGATGCTATTGCAATAATCAATTCTGGATGTAATAAAAGCATGAATCAAGGTTTCGGCGGCAGAAAAGGAGAGTGATGGACGTAGACGTGCTATGTTTTTTAGATGAAAGAAAGCAGTTTTGGTGATGTGATTTACATGGCGGTCAAAAGAGAGGTTGCTATCAAAAATTACACCAAGATTTCGGATGTTAGAAGACGGAGACAAAGTGTCATTATCAATGGTAATTTGAAAATTTTTTGTGGTTTTTGCCAGGGTTGTAGGACCTACGATGATCATATCTGATTTTTCACAGTTTAATTTGAGGAAATTAGCTTTCATCCACAATTTCATTTCAGTGATGCAATTTGTCAGAGTGGAGTGAAGTTCAGTATTAATGGATTTGGAGGAGATGTAAAGCTGAATATCATCAGCATAGCAGTGGAAATGTAAACCATGCCGACGTATGATGTCACCAAGGGGGAGCATATAAAGAATAAACAAAAGGGGACCTAACACTGAGCCTTGGGGAACGCCTTGGGACAGTGGAGCAATGGCAGAACTACAATTGTTGATATTAACAAACTGTTGTCTGTTTACGAGATATGACCTTAACCACAAAAGGGCAGTACCAGTGATGTTGACAGAGGATTCAAGGCGGGACAGAAGAATGGAGTGATTAATGGTGTCAAAAGCTGCAGTAACATCAAGGAGGACGAGAATATTAATTTGTCCAGAGTCTGAGGAAAGAAGAAGGTCATTTGTGACTTTGAGGAGGGCTGACTCAGTGCTGTGCTGGGGGCGGAAACCAGACTGAAATGATTCAAATAGATTATTGGAATTTAGGTGATCTTTGAGCTGTGAGGCAACAACACGTTCCAGTATTTTCGACAGAAATGGAAGATTGGAAATGGGCCGAAAGTTACTCATAATGTTAGAGTCAAGTCCAGGTTTTTTAAGTATGGGAGTAACAGCAGCCAATTTGAGTGATTGAGGGACTGAGCCAGAACTAAGAGAGGAATTGATTATCTCTGTGATAAGTGATGAGATAACTGGAAAACAACCCTTAACAAGTTTTGATGGAGCAGGATCCAAAACACAAGTGGAGCTTCGCATCCCTGTTAAGATCTCAGATAGGTCCAAATGAGACACAGGTGAGAACTGAGACAGAGGCTGGGTAATAAATTGAGATGAGATAGGCGGAGAAACAGAGATGACAGGGGAAACTGTCAGAAAATTGTGGATATTCTCAACTTTTGTTTGAAAAAATGAGAGGTAAGAGTTACACTTGTCAACTGTAAAGGAATTGGTAGTATTGTCAACTGGTTTGAGAAGTTTATTTATTGTGGAAAAGAGAGTCTTAGGATTTGTTGATCCAGCATGTATGAGTTCGGAATAGTAAGTGGATCGGGCTGCCGTAAGAGCGTCTTTGTAATGTTGAAGATAATCAGAATAAATCTGATAATGTACTGTTAGACCGGTTTTCTTATAAAGTCTTTCAAGCTGGCGTTTACGGGATTTCATTTGGTGAAGCTCAATTGTGTACCATGGTGCAGAATGACTAAATGAAACAAATTTGGTTCTCAAAGGAGCCAGCTCATCAAGACATGAGGCGAGTATGTCATTATAGTAATCGACAAGGTCAGATGAAGTACTAGACAGTACAGGACAGACAGACATCTTTTTAACAAGAGAATCTGAGAAAGCAGAGGGAGAGATATATTGAAGATTCCTGAAGGATATTTTACGTTTAGCTCTAGTGATGGGCCTAGTGACCTCAATGTCCATGATGATTGTCAAATGATCAGAGACAGTAAGGTCATGGCTGGACGGCTGATGAACTAGGACACCAGTAGAGCAGACAAGGTCAAGAGTATGACCTTTTTTATGAGTTGGAAAATGTATATGTTGTGTGAAATTAAAACACTGTAACAATTCCAAAAATTCCCTGGCAAATTTACAGTTGTTGTCATCAATATGGATGTTAAAATCACCCATAAGCAGTACAGAGGATGAGAGGGCACTAAGCTGGGTTAAAAAATCTGAAAAGTCAGAGAGAAAGGAAGCGTTTGGCTTTGGCGGACGATAAACTACAGCAGTGACCAGAGGAGTAGGCCCTGACAACTTGAAAGCCAGGTGTTCAAAAGAAAGAGCAGCAGGAAAAGACAAAGTGGTTATTTTAATATCATCCCTATAGACTGCAGCAACACCACCACCTCGCCCTTCCATACGAGGTTCATCAATATACGAGTATCCCATTGGCGTGGTCTGATTTAACGTAAAATAATCCAAGGGTTTATGCCAAGTTTCAGTGAGACAGAAAAAGTCTAGTTCACTGTCAGATATAAATTCACTAAGTACAGTACTTTTTGTGTTGAGTGAACGAACATTAAGCAATGCCATTTTCAAGTGGTATTGTTGTGTAGTTGGCTGTGAGGAACGAGGAAGAGAACGGAGATTTGCTAAGTCCACTCCGCGTTTCCCATCCCACTCCGTGGACAGCGTTGTCATGGAGACTACACCGCTACTGGTGTGCAAGGCAGCAGCGCTCTGATGACGTGTTTGCGGAGCGACAGTGCGCACGGCTGACCAGAAGGATGGAATAGCGTTACCGTTTCGAAGATAAACAAGCTTTCTCCGGGAGCCCCTGTGAATATAACGAGGCCGGCGAAGGAGTCCAAGCTGTTTGATGACTGAAATACACGATGGAGTAGTGCAGTTGTTGAACTTCCTCAGCTGGTCAACGGAATAGTTCAACATCGTGCCGATCCCAGGAAAACTCATCCACCGTTCACCACCGGCCGCAGACGCGATGTACAGTAGAAAGAACAAAAAGTATCAAAAGCACAAATAAAAGTATCAAAAGTAACATAAAAGAAATAGATCCACAAGGTGTGTAAAAAGATGAAAACGAAAAACGATAAAAATACAATAAAATACGGTAAAATACGGTAACGGTAGCGGCAGCCAAATGCGCCAGCGTCCACCATCACCATGGCAACACGCATGAAAACATACTACTATTTTGGGCTTACAAGCTACTCTGTGCAGCATTTAGCTGATCTATCCAAAGAATACTTTAATGACTGAATACAAATTGAGCAGTTCAGCCATGCACCATGGTGGTGATGATTCTTGAACCAGCAACCTTCTGATGACTATTCCAATACCTGTATCACCGAGGTACCACTGCCCAATACTGTCCATTACAATATCCATATAGATAGTCGAGCTTGGGGGCAATGGGTAGCTCAGTGGTTAAGGTACTGGACTAGTACCTAAAATAGGGTTGCCAACTTTCAGAACTGGAAATAAGGAACACCCTGGGCTGGCGGGTTCGGCGTAAGGCATAGGGTTGGGGGTGGGATGGCGGGTGTTTACCTAAACGGGAGCCGGGGGGTAGGTGGTTAGGGTTGCACCTATAAAATGTCTGCAGCATTTCTCTCACATTGATAAAAATACGGAACAAAGCGCGTCCCGTATCAGTTCAATACGGAACACGACGTTTAGTTTCCAAATAAGGAACGATTCCGTATTTTACGGGACGGTTGGCAACCCTTACTTAAAAGGTTGCCAGTTCAAGCCCCACACTTTCCAAGTTGCCACTGTTGGGCCCCTGAGCAAGGCCCTAAACCCTTACTCAAGTTGTATTTAGTTATAATTGTAAGTCACTTTGAATAAAAGTGTCTGCTAAATGCAGAAAATGTAAAGTGCACATTTTAGAGCAGAGGCTTCTTCCTGACAATACAGCCTTTGTGGCCATGGTAAAGTAAAGCTTGCTTAACTGTGGACAGTGTTACCCAAGTTTAGACAGCTTCTAATTCAAGGCAGACCTGGTTTAAGTAAATTAGGCTTCTATCTAATTCAGGAAAAATACACTCTTAGCTTAAGGTTAATGTTGCTGTTTTTAATTGTGCTAGACCAAGGTGAGCAAGATGTTTTTCTGCCAACCAGCACTACCATGACTAAATTTGCCCCAGAACTAGCCCCAGATCTTCATATTGTCAACAATTTAACCATAACAAGTGATCAAAACACCTGTAGACATACAGTGGCTCCGTATTCACCTCTTAAAGAGTGAGGTTAAACAAGCTGTTCTAATTCTCCACCCACTACTTCATGTATTACAGTAAACTGTCTGCACTGGCTACACCTTACATTACAGTAATAACGGTAGTTCTGAAAGTCCGTTGACTCAGTGTGTTATGAAAGATGTTTAGTTACATATCTTACTGTTAAATGTTTTGGCATTAGAAGCACACAATACAGTTTGATAGGTCATAAGTGCAATGAGCCCCCACTGAGCTGTCTAGACTTTCCTGTAAGTGGCCCAACCGCCCACACCCCCACCCCCATGACAGCTTTTGAATGAAGCTAAATTCAATTAATGTTGCAGCAGTGTTTATTTCAGTCCAATACATAAATTTCATTTCCAGTCAATGTGGGACACTGTGTAAAAATCTAATGAAAACTAAAAACTGTAATTTGTTAACTGATAACAGGTGAGGCCATCAAGATTGAGTATAAAAGGGCATCCACCAAAGGCTGAGTCTTTGCAATCAAGCATGGGTCGTGGTTCACCACTTTGTGCCAGACTTCATGAGGGAAAAGATTGCACATAATCTATATCATTTACTACCTACAGTACTCAATATCATGAAAAGATTTGGTGAGTAAAGGGTGAACACTGCTGCTGAGAGTGTGTGACCACTGAGCCCTCAGGCGGTATCATTTGAGAAACCACCATGCTACTGTGACGGACATGATTCAGGAGTACTTTGAAAAATCGTTGTCATTTAACACAGTCCACCGCTGCATCAACAAATGTAACCTGAAACTGTATTATGCAAAGACAAAGCCATATATTAATTTTGAGCATAAACACAGACGAGTTCTCTGGGTCCGTCATCAAGTCATCTAAGAACGGACTAAAAGACAGTGAAAACGTGTTCTGAATCAGACAAAGGCAAACACAGGCTGTCGAGCAGCTGAAGCTTTATACCAAACAAAAACTGAGATGAATTCCATTTTCAAAGCTGCAACAATTAGCGTCCCCAGTTCCCAAACCATTAAAAGAAAATATTCCAACATTTTTAAGTGTGTTGCAGGCATTCATTTCTAACTTTGTTTAACAAATAGAATTTGAAGTTTGTCATTAAAAACATTGGTTGTTTTCTCTTGTCCATTTGTCTGTAAGTTTTTATTGCATCTTTAAAAAGTGTCCAAACCTTTCTGGAAATAGGGTTTGTACATTTAGGGAAACTTTCAGTTAATAGACTGACTAAAAATCCCAAGTGTTTGACCAGCTGAGACTTGTTTTCTGACTAAGTAAAACTTTACGGTAAATACGTGCCCACACACTCAGCTCAAACCACATTCATTTCCTTGTGGTTACAGATATAATTGGACCGACTGTGTTCTATAAACATGAAAAAGTCACTGTGTAGCCTGGACAACAGAATCCATTCTTAATTTCCTTGATTTAATATTATTCTGCACTTATCGGTTAAGACAGACTAATCCAGCAATTTAACAGTTTTGTGGATGGGGTTAAATTTCTCATCATAACATAAATATGGGCTTCCCAAAACAGCATGACTAGCTTTAAATCCTAGGGCATCATCGTATTTATTCATTTATTTATCCATTTATTCATCCATTTATTCAAGCATTTTATTTTAATTAGTTTCTAACCTTTTTATTCTTTTATTTAAATTATTATTAAAGTATTTGTGCCTTTCTGTCCTGTAACTCCTTTATAAAAGATGCTATATAAATAAAGATTATTATTATATTATAACAAACTGCCTGGTCTATAAATCCCTACATAGCCTGGCTTCATGGTACAGTTGCAGTGGAATATTTACACACACTAGTCAAGGACTATTTTTTGGCAGTCTTAAGATTTCAATGGTTTCTGTTATTGTTCTTTGTAATTGAATGACTGGAACACAGTTCCTTGTCAAAATAAAGGCGTTTAGCTCTTTTTACATTTACTGTGGGTTTTCTAAAAATATCCTTTATCCAGAAACGTACACTATATGAACAAAAATATGTGGACACCTGGCATTGTTAAACATCTCTTTCCATAACAATTCACATAAAAATAAGAAAGGCTTTTTACAAGATTTTGGAGTATCTGCTGACATTTGTAACATTTAAACATGTAAAAGAGCATTTTTATAATGATGTTGCTCCAGAGTTGGGCTGGCTTGCAATCAAAATTTTAGTTCATTTTGATGGTGTTTAATGGGGCTAAGAGCTCTGTACAGGTGATTGGATTTCTCTTTACACAAAACTTGTCAATCCATGTCTTAATATATCTCATTTTGCAAGCAAATACATGAGCACAGTTATGCTAGAACCAGAAAGGCCCTTTCCTAATTGTTACCACAGAGTTGGATGCATATAACTGATTTTATGTAATTGCTTTTTAGCACTGAGGCTGAGGCACTTGATCTCTCAAAGTTGTAGGGGTTTTCTAACAATTTTAGTGATAAAATGAATGTTATTATTTTGGTGGTGTAGAGAATAGTTTTGTTGATAGCCCAACATTCTAACCACTAGGCTGTTACTGGTAGTGTTCCTGTCCTGTACCCAGTGTTCAGCTGTGACCCTGAATGGGATACAGCAGTTTCTAAAAATGATGCACCCACTACCAACACTGCTCAGTTTCCTGAGCTCAAACATTTAAATGGCCCAGATCATGATCAACAGTTCTACTCTCTGATGACACTTCAAGGTTACATTTGTATCTTAAACACCCTGGAGAGCCTCTGTGGAGAATTAAGGAGCTCCCTCTTGAGCCGTTCTCTTATTCAATTACTCTCTTAACTGCTATTAGTTGGCCATGTCTACAAACATTACGGGGGACAGTTTGATACCCTGCTGTGTTCAGGACAAAAGACAATGGTGAGGCTATTGGTAGGCAATCCACCATCCAAATTGGCTTCATTTAGCTACAGCTGAACTTGTGAATACACATGAACACAAGCTAGAAAGGGTAAGTAAGAGTGTGATGCCTTTCAACAGATTAGGGTGTCTGAAACGTGTTCTAGCCTTCACACAGGATAAGTTCTGGAGTCACTGTGACCTTGATTAAGATGAATAAATTACCTATAAATCATCAGTCCATGAATAAAACAGTTTGCTCTTGGCTACTGCACTATGCTCCCTGCACTATGCTTCACAGGTGGGATAAGGTTGTCTGGTGGTCTATAATATGTATGAATTTGATGGATAAGAATTTAAGATGCCAAAATATAGTCTTAAATCCAGTACAAATGTTTTTGGTCTTCCATAGTTAGTAACACATTGAGCACTGGTTTTGTCAGAATGTGTTTATGTTACTGTTTAGCTCCTAACCAGTCGAATAATGGATCAGTTATTTAAAACCACTTTTTAAAAAATAAATACATGGGCACAGCTTCAGTGGAATTTTGGTAACATTGATATTTGCTTTGTACAAGCTAATTTCCTGTTAATTTTACTTTCAGTCTTCCATTGTACTTCCTCTAACAGGAGAATGAAGAGATCAGATTTTCCCTTTTCAGGTCTTTTAATGTTTCCTCCTGTCTTTTAGGGTGTTTCCCGTCTATCGTTGCCTTAAGCTTGCCCATTTTAGGTCGTTGCTTTGTGACAACAATTGTTGTTAACAGTGATACATAATTACATTGAAATTAAAATCGGAAGGACAAAAGTTGGCTCAGACATGGACTGTTTGCACCTCAGGTACAGAGCTTACAAAAGGACACATGATATGAGAATTCCCCTGTTCCCTGCATTACAGCATCCAATGCCATCCAGGCCAGGTGGAGTTGAATACTTAACAGCCTCAAGAGACACACACACAATCTGCCACTACAAGGGGGAGGTAGAGGTTGGAATCTACTAGGTGTTTTCCCCATAGCATATACAAAAAATCAGAAATTGCCTTAAATAAGAGCCAACAAAATGTGAGGTACACAATAACAACAAAATAACACTGCTGCTAATCTTACCTGGCAAGTTACATTAGGTACAATACAATTAAATATGTGGTATCTGATATTTAACCAATAGAAAATGCAGTTGTGTTTCTATTGTCAGATGTTCAAGTATTTTTTGTGTGTACAATATTATACATCAATACTACCTACCATGCCACCTTCCTACTTACCTATGTACACTATATGTCCAAAAGTATGTGGACACCCCAGTGTGAGCTAATTTAACATTCTATTTCAAAACATGGCTATGAATAAGGGCTTGGAACCCTTATACTGTGTTTTTGGCAAGAGTCTGTAGAACTTTGTGCACATTCTGTCAAATTGATTCATTTTTATATTGATTTTATACATGTTTGCGTAGCTTAAATAGCTGACCTCAATAATTAGAAGGTATGTCCACATACTTTTGGCCCTATAATATACCTTTTGACATGTAAGCAGTTGCTATAAGACAAAAGCATACAGTGACACCATTGCTACAGCAGATATTTAGATACAAGAACATTGTGGATAAGGGTCACACATGATTATGACCGTCCTTTCCTTTTCCATCTCTTCCTGTTTCCTTGTGAGGGCCAAATCAGACCATTGTATCACATGCCCAGCCGTGCACTGGATGGGGAAGGCAATTGGTAAACAGCTACTGGCATAGTGCATGAAGAATGAGAATGAAAATGAGTAAAAGAGATCCCACTAGTACTCCCTGACCTGGCTTTGACCTCTCACCTGCTCCAGCAGAGTCACAGTAGGGAGTTAATTAGCATGTGCTAATGAGAGTCTGTGCCAGGGTGACATACCGCACAGGGGAAGGGAGGCACATTGGTACATTTGCTTCAGAACAACAAACAAACATGCAAACTCCACACAGAAAGGACTCGGACCGCCCCGCCTGGGGATCGAACCCAAGACCTTCTTGCTGTGTGGCGACAGTGCTACCCACTTACATTTTCAGCATTTAGCAGACGCTTTTATCCAAAGCAACTTACAGTACTTTGACAGTAGACTGTCTAAGCAATTGAGGGTTAAGGGCCTTGCTCAAGGGCCCAACAGTGGCAACCTGGCAGTGGTGGGGCTTGAACCAGTGAGTTTTTGATTACTAGTCCAGTACCTTAACCGCTAGACTACAATTGCCCAATTAGCCATCGTGCCACCCAACATGCTTCAGAATAGATTCACATTTGATTTCATTTATTGGTGAATGATTTGGTTCACAGAATCCTGCAAGACATTGTAGCACCAGTTAGGTTGCTAGTCTGCTAGCTTTCGAACTGTTTGCTAAGTGTGTTTACCTGCCATGAATAAACTGACATTCTGATTAATCTAAATCAAACTTCTTAATGATTTTCAGCAAATTGTGTTGCTAAACGTTCCTCAAATAATCTGTAATCACGTCAGTACACTTCAATAGTATGGCTACACTGCTCTGGCCAACTTCCATTTACCACAGTTATGCTAAAAATGAGTTTAAATGTGTAGTTTGTTAGTTACTTTAAAGGTTAATTGTATTTGAATGTACTTTTAACCTTTTGAATTCATTTTTTGTATATTTAATTTCACTCATTCCTTTATTGTTGTAGTTTTGATTTAGTTAACTAGAATGATCGTTCTTTCCCAAAGTCAGTCATGAAAGTCAACCTAAGATAGACTGCCCCCTGTCTGAGGAATAAGGTATTACAACCTTAACTTAATCTATTGTTTTTTCATAGCACACAATGCAAACAACATCCCAGCTAACAGGGAACGTTCCCACAACTTTCACTAACGTTACGTGAAAGTCCTTCTAATGTTATGAGCAAACGTTCTCACAATAACGTTAATAGAACGTTCTATAAACGTTACGTGACCTTGATAAATATTATGTTCAATGTGTAATGTTATATGAACGTTCTTTTAACGTTTTTTTTTTTTAAACAAAATTTTAAAGGAGTATGTGTGTGATATTCTTTAGACGCATATTAGGAAAAATTATATATATATATATTTACACAGCACATCAGTCTCCATCTACGGACGGTCGGACCGCTCGTTCTGCACATGCGCACATCCACACTTGACTTGAGACCGTTATTTTAACCCACCGTCTCTGCCTCCACACAGAACTTTAAGCGAAATACAAATGTCGTGTTTTCAGTTCTTTTACTCTGAAACATGAGTCTGCCAAAGTACGTGCTTGTGTACTTCTTTGAAGATGAAATTCTTCCACATGTGTTATTGAGTCAGTGCTTATTGAAGGTCAAAAGAATCTGACAAGATCTCACTGACGGCTAAACTGTTGTCGTCAACTTACAGTGAGAAATGAAAAAAAGACGTTCGTCATGCCCTGCTAAGCTTAAACAGTTTATAATAATAATAAACATGAAAAACTATATTATCTCTGAAATGTTATTAAAAATAAGTGGTCATTGTAGAAAGTCGAAAACAATCCAGGTATCAGCATGAAATGTTTTCAAATGAGTAACTGGGGACGTTAGCTAACCGTTAACATTAGCCTTCTCACTGTGCATTTTAAATACTTAGTAATGCTTGTTAAGACTGGTGCAATAGCTTAGTTTATAGTGATGTTATTGTGCTGAACTGCACTATAATAAACTTATGACTTTTAATGATTTTAGGTTAACAGATGATATTACTTAGAAATGAACATAGAGAAGTTTGTAAATGCTTTTAACATCTCTTACAAGACAATTCACCTTTGATGTCATATCTATACACATATCTGTACACATGAATTAAATGTAAATGTTAACCTGCATGTTACACTTAAAATACTGGAGGTCCAAAATTTTCTTTTAAATAATAGGTTATATGTGTGCTTTAAACCACCTAAGCCCACCAACAACCCAGGTAAAACCCTGCATTTGTGCCATTGTGTTTAGTTATTGTAGCATTCTGTTAACTACAGATTTAAAATATGAAATTAAAAACAGTTTTTTTTATTCCAGGAAAATGGCCACATGTCAAGGAGGGCTGCTGAGGTAGAGAGAGTCTCAGTGTATTTGCCTTCATTCACAGCAGCACAAAAGGATGGGTCGCCCATATTCAAGATAGTGGCAACAAGTTTGACATTTAGTACACTGCTCCACAACCAGATTCACAGAACATCAATGTTTTTGTAGCCCATATCCTAAATCAATTGAAGTAAGTGCTAGTTAACTTTTTTATTAAAATATATTGTGTTGAAAATATATTTGTGTAAAAATATATTGTGGAACAACTCGCTTTTTTCAGTTCTGGTGTTGACAATATCTATTCATTCATCCACCTTTGTGCCCACTCGCCCATTTCTGTATGCTTAAAGCCCTGACTGTCAACAAATTTTGTTGGGTGTGTTCACCTGAGCTACTTTGCAAAATAGATGTACTGCAGCCTAAAATAAAGAAGTTAAAGAGAGAGAACATCTGTCTGAGGCAGTGCATTAGTGCAGGTGAAGGTAAGTCATGTTTTTCAGCAATAAATATTTTGTGCACCATAAAAATTAATGCTGAGATCACAAAATATATATTTTGCAATATACTGACTACCCAATGGGCTCAATCAATGCTGTGACCATAAAAGTATTTCTTTTCTTTTTAAAGATCGTTTTTCAGTTGCTGCTACTATTAATAGAGTTTAATTAATAGAGTTTAATACCATACTGCAGCCAGGAGAGTTGTACCAAGAGACTGTAAGAAAAGTGCTCTTCCCAAGTGAAAGATTTAATCTGACCAGTCAAACCAGCTGCTGACTCACAATCAGAGCCATAACAGGCTATAAACAAGTTTATAGTGCCAAGTAAGAGTGGTGATACATTCTTAATAATAAGCAAGAACAACATCTGGTTATATGGACTGTACTCTGCTAGATGTGAACATTTAAATGGAACAGTATTTGGGCTGTGAATGATGACGTTTCTCAAGTCCATAAGATTGAGGAAGCAACCAATAGCTGATCTGTTGCTGCACAGTTTGTGTTAGTCATCCTCTAGTCCTTCATCAGTGCAAAAACAGATTTTTATTCATAACTTCAATAGCATTTAAAGTATTCAGCATATTAATAACTTCAATAGCTTTTAAAATATGTATCAAATTGCTCCAAAACAAGTTGTATTTTATCAAGTGTAACCCACATTACATACTACAATTACAAACTCTTATACTGACACTTTTACCCTTTATTACATAATAAAAACAGATTTTTATTCATAATTTAACAGCATTTCAAGTATTTATCATATTAATAACTTCAATAGCTTTTAAAATATTTATTTGTATTTTGTACAAACTTGTAAATACAAGTTGTATTTTATCAAGTGTAACCCACATACTACAATTAATTGCTTAGTTGGATTATTTAAAATACAAAAACAGAAACAATATTTAAAAACAAAAAGAATATTTAAATAAATATTAAAACACTAGTGTTTTAATATTTATTTAAATATTAAAACACTAGTGTTTTAATATTTAAATAAATATTAAAACACTAGTATGATTTCCCTTCTTAATTTTGTTTAATCCAGCTGGCTGTTTAAATATTTTATGGCATATTAAATACCGCCATGTACCTCATGAAATAATGCTATTTCATGATTTTCACTGTAAAATCACACGAGTAATTCAACCATTAAAAAAGAGCCACAGACACCTCTTGCACATTGAAGACTTAAATTAAATTAAAGACTGCAACATAACTTCTAGGAAGCTGTGTATTTTAGCTGAATGACTTGGTTACAGTGTAAAATGTTTTACATGTACTGATAAATATGCAGAAATACTTAAAAAACCTCTTTGTTTACTTTGCAGGTGGAGAATGCAGAGACGCCCTGAATTACTACCTAACTTTATTTGTTTTTTTCCCCATTTTCCATTTATTTCATTTACATTAGAATTTATATATATATTTTTTTCCATTTTCCATTGATTAATTTAAATCAATTGCTTGATAATAATAATAATAACATATAATAAATACAATATATTCCAACTGATTTTACCTCATATTTACCTCCATTACCTATAATGGATAGAAAAATTGAGGGATTGTTCTTTTTTCATTTCTCGTTGATGCAATTGAATTTGATTGATGATGATAAAACATTTTTTTAAAATAAATATGTTTGCATTGATTTTGCCTCCGTTTATGTCAGTATTATCACATTAATTGTTTGAATTAGACCATCATAGCAAATGTTAGCAGATAGTTTTTTAATGAATGGTAATGTCTGAGGGGGTTGGGGGGTTCAAGACTGTAGTATATTACATTTGTATTTGGTGATATATAACTGTAAGTTAGTTAACGGTTAGAAGGTGGCAGTAAATACTTAATGACTATATAAGATAATGAGGGTAGAATTACTAAGCAAATGCACATGTAACGGGTTGGAAGCTGCTAGTGTGTGTGTGTGCGTGTGTGTGTGTGTGTGTGTGTGTGTGTGTGTGTGTGTGTGTGTGTGTGTGTGTGTGTGTTGCAAATAAATGTGCAGAGTTAAACGGATTCTCTCTGTGCCTGCAATCTCCTTCATCCAATATATCACAGAGGGATTAACATTGTCTTGGATTAACATTATCTGTAGTTATGTTAAAAGTATGTCAAAGTAACATTTCAAACATTTAAAAATGTTCTTTAACTTGTATTAAATGTCTTGAGAATATTAAGAAAACTGACAAAAAACTGACAAAATAACGTTGAAGGAACGTTCTAATAAAACATTCATACAACCAAAATGGAACATTAAGGGAATGTTCAGAGGACCTTATTTAAAATGTTCTTAGAACATTCCAAGACAACGTTCCCAGAACGTTAAATTATGGTTGCAAATAAGGTTTAGGTAACGCTCTATGAACGTTTTCATAACTTTAAAAAAAACCGTTCTGAGAACATCAAGAAAACTGGGCAAAAATAACATTCCAATGCAACGTTCCCACAACCAAAATGGAACGTTTGGGGAACGTTCTCAGAACGTAATTTTGTTAGCTGGGATCAACATGGTGAAGAAAACCAGTAAAACCACAATATACTGTAACTATTTATTGTTTTATTTTACTTTCGAGAGCAGAAAACTGTTCTATACAGTGCTATGTTTGGGTAGTTTTGGTTGAAAGTGTGTTCCAGTGAATATCAATTCAAGTGAATGCATTTTCAGTCAAACATCTTATAAACTATTTTAGAAGAATATACATACATAAATACATACAGTACATACATACATACAAAGTGCATTTCTTGCATTATAAAGCATACATACAAAATAAAAATAAACAAAACAGTGCATTTGTGTAGATTTTCGCCATCTAATTTTCCATCAATGTAATGGTGCGATAGTATCACTATTTCTGCTTGTATTTATATTGCATAATGAATTTAGATCGACAAATAAGTAAAATAAAACTTTCGTTACAAATTCATTTAGTGTCTCAAGACATCAGTTTTACTGTAATTACTAGAAGCCATCTAGCAGGAAGAACAGATTTATTCTGTGCTCTTAGTCACTTGCTTGCAATTGTTGCTTTGCAGACCTCATCTAGTGCTTTATATTATTTCATAACAAGAACAAGCTAGTACAATCAACTTGCATGGTCCCAAACAACATTAGTGCCAGAGATATAAGATATAATAATACATGTGTACTTCTTGCAATAGGAAGAAGTGGATTAATTTCCATTTCTGGTGTGCTTATTTTTATATGGATACATGTGCTTAGATAAATAAAGTATTTGGACTTTAAATGTTAATGCTGCTTAATATACAATGCTGCTAAACATATAAATGAAGAAATGGATGTTGGATAGTGAAATGACTCGAGTATCTTAATGCTGAGTTATCATTAGCCAATATACATTCTGCGTGCAATGTACATTTAAAGCTGCAGTATGTCTTTTCTAATTTAAAGATTAGGAGACAGCTTTGTAAAAATGTGTCATCACTTTTATGTACAGATTACTGAATAGAAGTGTCAAATAAACAGATATTTTAGCAACAATAATCATGCTGTTTGAGTATTTTTACATAAAAAAAAATTAAAAATAAAATTAATTTTATTAAAACAATCTACATACAATCATGTATTAATCCAAGGTATATATAAATGACTTTAATAACCTAAAATAAACAGTACCTTTAATGAACCGAGGTATTAATAGGCCTCATTAAGCAGCTACATTTTAAATCTAGGTGTGAAGATGGTTGTAAATCTTGCACTTGTAACATCCACTGGGAAACTATTCCTAATTTAATAATAATATATATATAAAACACCTTCCACCAACTGAGCTGGGAGTGATCATAGGGATCAACAGAATACCTGCATTGGCTAAACAAAGTGACAGGATGGGCTATTCTGCTTTACAGGATCAGCTAGTCAAAGTTTTTTTTTTTTTTTTTTTTTTTTTTTTTCAAAACAAATAGTGTTACATCTAGCTAACGTTGCAACTGGTCAATCTAGGGTTTATAAAAGCAAATGACAGATTTTAGCATTATGTGGGGTAAGCATATGTACAGTGTATCACAAAAGTGAGTACACCCCTCACATTTCTGCAAATATTTCATTATATCTTTTCATGGGATAACACTATAGACATGAAACTTGGATATAACTTAGAGTAGTCAGTGTACAACTTGTGTAGCAGTGTAGATTTACTGTCTTCTGAAAATAACTCAACACACAGCCATTAATGTCTAAATAGCTGGCAACATAAGTGAGTACACCCCACAGTGAACATGTCCAAATTGTGCCCAAATGTGTCGTTGTCCCTCCCTGGTGTCATGTGTCAAGGTCCCAGGTGTAAATGGGGAGCAGGGCTGTTAAATTTGGTGTTTTGGGTACAATTCTCTCATACTGGCCACTGGATATTCAACATGGCACCTCATGGCAAAGAACTCTCTGAGGATGTGAGAAATAGAATTGTTGCTCTCCACAAAGATGGCCTGGGCTATAAGAAGATTGCTAACACCCTGAAACTGAGCTACAGCATGGTGGCCAAGGTCATACAGCGGTTTTCCAGGACAGGTTCCACTCGGAACAGGCTTCGCCAGGGTCGACCAAAGAAGTTGAGTCCACGTGTTCGGCGTCATATCCAGAGGTTGGCTTTAAAAAATAGACACATGAGTGCTGCCAGCATAGCTGCAGAGGTTGAAGACGTGGGAGGTCAGCCTGTCAGTGCTCAGACCATACGCCGCACACTGCATCAACTCGGTCTGCATGGTCGTCATCCCAGAAGGAAGCTGACGCACAAGAAAGCCCGCAAACAGTTTGCTGAAGACAAGCAGTCCAAGAACATGGATTACTGGAATGCCCTGTGGTCTGACGAGACCAAGATAAACTTGTTTGGCTCAGATGGTGTCCAGCATGTGTGGCGGCGCCCTGGTGAGAAGTACCAAGACACCTGTATCTTGCCTACAGTCAAGCATGGTGGTGGTAGCATCATGGTCTTGGGCTGCATGAGTGTTGCTGGCATTGGGAAGCTGCAGTTCATTGAGGGAAACATGAATTCCAACATGTACTGTGACATTCTGAAACAGAGCATGATCCCCTCCCTTCGAAAACTGGGCCTCATGGCAGTTTTCCAACAGGATAGCGACCCCAAACACAACCTCCAAGATGACAACTGCCTTGCTGAGGAAGCTGAAGGTAAAGGTGATGGACTAAACCCAATTGAGCACCTGTGGCGCATCCTCAAGTGGAAGGTGGAGGAGTTCAAGGTGTCTAACATCCACCAGCTCCGTGATGTCATCATGGAGGAGTGGAAGAGGATTCCAGTAGCAACCTGTGCAGCTCTGGTGAATTCCATGCCCAGGAGGGTTAAGGCAGTGCTGGATAATAATGGTGGTCACACAAAATATTGACACTTTGGGCACAATTTGGACATGTTCACTGTGGGGTGTACTCACTTATGTTGCCAGCCATTTAGACATTAATGGCTGTGTGTTGAGTTATTTTCAGAAGACAGTAAATCTACACTGCTATACAAGTTGTACACTGACTACTCTAAGTTATATCCAAGTTTCATGTCTATAGTGTTGTCCCATGAAAAGATATAATGAAATATTTGCAGAAATGTGAGGGGTGTACTCACTTTTGTGATACACTGTATATGCAGCAAAACAAAACCCCCTTTTCAGAGTTTTCCCCCTCTCTGGCCCGGATATTCAAATTATTTATTTAAACAAATGTAAAAAGTTACACACTGCAGCTTCAATGTCAAATATTTAATGTATTTACACAAGCAGTTTGTACTAATTGGTTCTGGCAGGCGTATTCTATTCATTCTGGGCATCCTGCAAAACCCCTCTAGTGAGTGCAAATACAGCTGCTGTGCATGCTTTACATAAACTATACTACACTATACAGAGTCATCTCATTAACATGTATACTGTGGAATAAATTAGTGTTCGATTTGCAAAATGATTGTCTAGCAAGAAAGATATCCTTCTCAATTATTTCACATATGTTTTGTGTGCATTGTAAATGATTCTTGACATTCTGTACAGAAACAGCAGGCAAGAATGAATAAAACAAGAGAAAACATTGGATGTAAAAGCTGAACTTGGATTCAATACATAAAACAATGGGATTTAGAGAACCCAGTGTAGAAAGTACCTACAGATCCTGTGTATGAACAGTAATGAGAAAAAAAGAAGTGTGAGTTTAACAAATAGATCTGTGGTGTTGGTAATAAACTGGACCTTAGTGGCCAGTGCTTTCTGTGTATCAGTTAAGGTTGGGTGATACATTAAGTATTTAGTCCTGAAAACTGCTTAACTGTCTATTGTTTCCATTTCGTTCCATATTCTTAATAAACATGCAGGATGATGTGTGACATACACCAAAAGAACAGAACAGGACAGAATGCTTAACTCTTAGAGTTGGGGGCTGGAAGTGCTGTTGGTAGTATTTTAGTGGTATGTTTAGGGTCCAGTTGTCTCTTTAGAAAGAAAGCCTAAATGAAAATACTCCACTAACGTTCTCAGCCGGCTGCAACCATACAGGCAAAGTAAATAGAAGATAAGATTAAATTAGATTACACTGAAAAAAAAGTATACACATTTTTCATGTACTGAGGAAATTTGCATCTTTGGTAATCAGATATGTGTTACAGATGTGGTGGCTAGAGGAAAAATACTATAGTATTCTTCTGAACTAGAAATTAGTGTTTATACTATGCTTTCATATTATATTATATTTCATTTGCACTGATACGTTTTAGGTTAAGCAGAGGTTCACAGTAAAGGCTATACATGCTTTTGTAACAGTAAATGGAGATCGTCTGGCCTCAATGTAATATTTACTAGGCTTACCACAAGGTGTCAGTGCACTGTTAGAATCCATGACATACAGTACAGTATCACTATAAAGTTGCTTTAGCATCTATTAGCTCAATCCTGAGTCCTAAATCAATGAAGAAAAACAAAACAAAAACATTACAATCCAAATGAGTAGTATAAGAGAAAACTGAATAGAAGGCAATAAAAGAATATTTATGAATTGTTATAATTACATTTTGACTTTGGTAGAAACGGTAGTAATTCATTACACAAGGTTCATCAGTTCACAAGGTTATATCGAACACAGTCCTGGACAATTTTGTATCTTCAATTCACCTCACTTGCACGTCTTTGGACTGTGGGAGGAAACCGGTGCACCCAGAGGAAACCCACGCAGACACGGGGAGAACATGCAAACTCCACACAGAAAGGACCCGGACCGCCCCACCTGGGGATCGAACCCAGGACCTTCTTGCTGTTGTGCCATTTAAACATCCCAACTGCAGTTTAGCATGTTGAACCTCTTCATATGTAATGTGTTTTGTATTGATTTTACAATTTGAATATAAGTTTAAAATACTTCAGAGGATCAGGTACACAATTATTCTGCTCACTGGCTCATTATTAAAGTTATTCACTCTTAATTCACCTATTAACTATTACTAGTTATGAAGTCTTACTGGGCTACCAACAGCACTTTTATTTTAATTTTATATGACAAGGTGCAGTAATCAGATTTTTTTTAGTTTAAATACGGCACAATCTTGTTTCTGAAAGGCTTTACCTTTTGTGAAGCAAGCTATAAATGTAATATTAGGTTAAGTTGTATTGAAACAGATTGAATTGTAGTGCTAAATGAGCAGATAAAAAGTTCCTAGATGGTTTAGTCCAGAACTAGGTGACAAGAACAGCCATTATTACTGGGCATTTCTTTGGCAAGTCGTGATGGCTAAAAAGAAACACAGGTGCTTAATTATATTCATACTTATAAATAACTGTAGCTATAATTATTATATAAATGCATTACAGCTATAATTAATATACCTTTAAATATGAAAATGCAATAGCTAAATAAATACCTGTATGGGTGTGTATAATAATGATGTGTTAGTGATTATTTGGATTAACCAATCGTGCTGTGCCATTTAAACACATGAATAAATTATACTGAGATAGAAGAGTGGCAATGTTAAGCCAAGTTAGCAATAGGGCAGTAACTGGGAAGTGTGTGTGTGTATGTGTTTACAATGGCAGTGGGTTAAGAGGATGTGAGAGGTGCTCCTCTCTGTGGGAAAGTATGGTGACCCTCTGATGCCAGTGCCAACTTCACCACAGAGAGCAGTGACCGGCTGGCAGAGCTCAACTGACATAAGGCTTCACCCAGGAGCTGGGAAAATCCCTGCGGATCTCATTCCAACTGTCGTTGCAACTACTCACACAAGTGTGTGTTTGTGTTTGTGTACATTTGTGTTTGGTTGTCTTTGAGTAAGTGATGCCAGGGATGGGCAAAATTTTACATTGGAAACTGATCAAAATAAACTAGGAAAAACCGAGATGGAAAAACTAATACAGTGCTTTGTATTTTGAAAATACAGAAATACATTTTGTATGAAATGATTAGTACAGCTGTTGTTGATTGAGGGTTTTGTTAGCACTCTGCTGGATAATAGCTGACACAAGCACAAGCTTTGCCTGTTAGCCCTAATCCAGCACAATGAATACCAAGAAAAAATAGGTTTTCTAATCTATGTTAACTTGACCAGAGTTGTACAAAACTTTGCATGACATTGTGCTGCATAAAATACTGATTTAGATTTCATAGAGCTTAATAATTTAGTAAAGCTTGTTAAATAAAAATGAGGCACATTTTGTACCCAAGATTGGCATGAGCAAATGATGAAAATCATGTGAGTTTAAGACTGTATAGGTTCAGTGTACCCGTTATGCCAGATAATTAAAAAGTTGCGAGAGGCGCAATTTTAGATTAAGAACATTGTGAAATTAAAAACGTGTCAGTCATTGTACATTGTATTGGAGCCAAGAGGGTTAAGATCCAGGATTTAAACCCACAACCTTCCATTCAATAGCCCAAGTCTGACCTTGGGCCGACTAGACTACCACTGTCCCAACTAGGAACGGTAAAGTTACAGTGAATAAAATATCACTTTTAAAATAAAGCAGGTTACTGCATATTGAACAACTAATTACAGAGATGACAGTGGGACATGGGACCCCCTCCCTCAACGTTAAGGTGTTATTACATGATCCTAAATGCACTAGAATCGCATACAAATTATATTACATTTTCACCAGACAAAATATTTTCTGTATTTTAAAAATACAAAAATATAGCACACAAAAGCATTTTAATACAAACTACATTTCAAAATTACAAAATAGTATTGCGCATTTTTAATATTTCGTACGCATGCATTAGAAATACTGCCCATCCCTGTGTGCTTGTATCTCTGATTCTGAGCAGCCAGATGTTGGTTGTGCTGCCAACTACAGTGTTTGTTGAGTGTGTGTGTGTGTCTTGTGCGAGTGCATTGTGCTGCAGCAGAGCGATCCTGAGACGGGCACACGTGGCCGTGCTGGGCGCGGCTCAAGCTGGCGTCCCTCGTGTGCCTGGGATGGTGGAGTTGTTCCTCATCTTCAGAAACCCTCGATTCTCTCTCCTCTTCCCGTCCTCCTCATCGTCAGGGGGCAGCTGCTCCAGTCTGGAACAGAGAGGGGCTGAACCCTGAGAGATGAACTGAGGGAGGATCCAGAACTTTCCACTTCACTCTCACCACCCATAACTGTAACCTGAGAAGAGACTGCAGTCAGTACAGCACAGCGTGGTGGGATGATGATGATGATGCTGCTGCAGTGCTCTGCTCGGTACTCGGTTCCCACCCAGCAACGCTACAGAAATGACTGAAACAAGTAAATGAAATGAAATCCAGGACCTACCCTGATCTTTACAGTGCTCATTCGATTAATTCCTGCGTCTCAGAGAACTGAGAAAGAAAGAACAAGAGATTCTAAGACATCCTGCTAGAATCAGAATCAGCTTTAGCATGTTTACACGTTTCTGGCTGTTGTTAGCTCTCTACTATATACAGAGAATACATTATACAAAACGCTATGCAAACAATGTACAAATATAAAAAAGCTAGTAAAAAAAGCTAGAATTTAACTACAATGCGTTTTTAATATGCACACTTGAAGAGCAAATTCTACAATACATATCTTCAAAAACCACAAATGAGATGAATAAAGATGGTTAATATGCTAAACTATAATAGCTAACCATGAATATCAAATACTTATGTAAAAGGACTCACACACTTTTTACTGTGTTGGTAAGTTTGTGGTTCAGATTGAAACCAGTGCCCATGTAAATGTAGAGTTAGTAATTAGACACAGACACCGTGTGATATTAATTTGAAACACTCACCTGTTGGCTAGAGTTAGCTGAGGGTGGCGTCGCCACCTTTTGCTCCGATGAGGGGTTTGCAGGGGCGGAGCCTGGCAGGTGAGTAGCACGCCAGTAGATGTCCAGGTATTCGGCTAGATGCTCACATGCATCCTCCAGCTGATTCTCATCCAGGATGACATCAAACATTTCCTGATGCGGTACACAGAGCCACAGAGTAAGCTGAAAGTCTAGTGTGTGATAGACGTGTTGCTGACCGTATGAGACTCACCGGCGGGCACTGGACGAGTTTGTCTCCTGCCATCATTTGGACATTTAAGTGTTTGCTTTGAGACTTTCCCCTCGACTTAATGAGTCTTTGGAGAACCTAAAAATAAACATGATTGTTGGGTAACATTAATGAAACATGTTAGCTCATCTCTTATTAACCAATCTCATTTATTTTCTACCTTTGGTGATGACACCTTGACATAGACGATGATTGGAGCGAGGGAAGTCTTTGTTAGCTGTGCAGGGTGGTTAATGGTGTCTGCGTCCAGTACCACCAACTGCAGACTCTTTGCAAGCTCAAATATCCTCTCTATTTCACTTTGGACCTCAGCTAAAATGACAAAAATCAAGCTACTAACATTAGCAACGGTCATGATATATAAATGGATTCACGAGTTGCTAAACTCTCGGTGACAATGCTCCTCTTACCTAAACTCGAGCGCGTGTTGGACCTTTCCATGATGGCCTTCTTATTGAGCACAGATCTTTTAGCTAGAGACAGATCCGCGGTCACTCGTGTGATGGAGATTCTACCAAGCGAAAGGCACAACATTCCAATATATTGGTGTTTGGAGACTTCAGAACAACCAATGAGAGTAAGAAGTGCATGACTTTGTTCTTACCTCCCATCAAACCTGTGTTTCAGGAAGTCGAACAGTGCTTTCTGCATCATATCTGTCACCTACGTGAGGGGCAGGGGGTAGTCATTATATTCCACTCTTAACATTCATTAATTCATTCATTCATTAAACTGGAGAACACGGAAAAGACCCACACAAATATGGGGAGAACATGCAAACTCCACACAGAAATAACCCAGACTGCTCCATCTGGGAATCAAACCCAGGACCTTTTTGCTGTGAGGAGACACAGCGCCACCCCACCCTTAAAATAAGCAAGAAAATTCCTGATGACTAAAATAAACAGGGGCAATTTTATACCCTGTATGCCCCTCTCTGTCCCGAGTATGTTCTTGTCATGTGTCTATTGGTTTTGTGAGGCACCGGACCCACCTTGACCCTGACCTGGGTGAATTAATTAGTAAAATGACTTCTGCAGCTCTTTTATTCATGTATCGTCTGCTTTACCACCACTTTGTCCTGGTCAGGGTCGCAGTAGGTCTGATTTAGTGACAAGTTGCCAGTCCATCACAGGACACACACACACACTGCAATATGTAGTAGCTCAAACGGGCCTGACTGAATGTGTTCTGTCTGTGTAAGGAAACCCACACAGACACAGGGAGAACATGCAAACTCCACATGCAAAGAAAGGACCCCCAAATTGGGGAATCAAACCCAGGACACTGCACCACTGTGCCACCCATGTTACATGTATAGGTGTAAATTTTAAAAAACATTTGTTGTATCCTGATCCTACCCATCAGCAAACGATCCACTGTACCTCATAGCCTTTCAGTGAGGGTCCAACCAGCACCACTGGCCTCATGGAGGGTACCACGTCATAGGGTGGAACATGCTCTGTCTGAAATGATCAAGAACAGATGAAACGTTCTCCTCAGTGCTTTATACATAAATGTGACCTGGATGTGTCTGTTGCATAGATAAAAATCTGCAGACACGCAGAAGGAGGCTGAAATAACCATGAACTGATGCACAAGCATACCATTACACACGTTGGCTGTTACCTATTCACCTGTTTACTTGTGTTACTTGTGCCATAGACAACAAATTAGGAATTATCACCTTAAAAGCGGACTATAAGGTGCTGGGAGGGTAAGGGTTTGAATCTCAGCTCTGCTACTGGCCGGCCAGGCGCCTATACAGGCAATGATTGTCTCGTCCAAGAGTGGGATTTGCCATAGGGGATTCCTTATGACTGCTGCAATTACGACCCCTGCTGGCTGATCGATGAGCACTTGCACAGAGACAGAGAATAATTGGGATCGGTGATTGACTCTCTGTGCGCTATACAGATCTCCATATAAACCTGTCTCATACACATCAAGAGAAGCAGTCGGCTACTGCACACAGGTCGGATGGGGTGTGTGATAGTCTCGGCGCTTCTCGGTCAGTACTGGAGGTCTGCAGCAGCACATTTACATTACATTTTTGTACATTTGGCAGACGCCTCTATACAAAGCGATTTACAGGACTGTGACAGTATATAGTCTAAGCAATTGAGGGTTAAGGGCCTTGCTCAAGGGCCCAACAGCACCAACCTGACAGTGGTGCTGCTTGAACCAGTGACCCTTCTGATTACGAGTCCAGTGCCTTAACCACTAGGCTACAACGTCCCTAGAGGAGCAGTAGAGGAGGTGAGATGCAATCGGGTACTTGGATATGACTTGCGAGGGAAACTGGGAGGGGAAATGAATACAAAAACTGTCAGCCTCTAATCTTACGCCAACGTAAATTTAACTTGACTCTGGACGGCACCACATATGTGCCCACAGCTTCTAATTATTTTTTTGATGTATTGAGGTTATTTTGCTGTTTCTAACACAGGTTTGGTGTCCCTTAAGCGTTCCTCTTATAGACCACGCATTCTTTACTGTCAAGAACAAGTGTGTTAGAGTGTGTGTGTCAGCTGCATTGTGGGGTAGTGCGGTATTACTGCATGTGTTTAAAAACCTACCTGTTTCTGCTTCTGTTTAGCTTTTAGAGGGCAAGAGAAAATATTTTAGAACAATGTGGGCAAAAAAAACAATCGTTACAGGTAATACACAGCTGTTCCACCTCTAAACATGTTATAAAGCATGATGCTTACACACCGCTGTAATATTACACAACTGGTTGAGAAACGGTTACCTGAAGACGGAGGAGTCGATCTCCAGCCTCCTGACTGCGCATTCCCTGCTTTCCTACGCCAGCGTTAGAATGAGAGCACAGACGTGAGTAAATAACGCATCTATACAGCTTACAGTATGATTAAAGCGTACTGGGAGTGGTCATGCTGTATCTTTCAGTCAGTATTGTATAACATGCTAATTCAGACCTCTGTGCAGCTTTCTGCTCCTGTTTGATACGCATAGCCTCCAGTTTAGCCGGGCTCGGGATGAAGCTGATGTCAGCCCCCTCCTTCACCAGCCGCCCGATCCACCAGTCATTATTGTACTTCTGCAAAAACAAACAAACACCAATTATTAAAAAAATTCTATTTATGCATTTCCCTAATTTTTCTCCCAATTTAGTCATATCCAATTACCCAATTTGTAATAACACCTCTACTGCTGCAGACCTCCACTCCTGACCGAGAAGAGCCATGACTAACACACACCTCCGACATGTGTGCAGCATCGACCTTCTTGTTTATACGGGGAGCTGTATCATGAACGGGGAGTCACGCATCGTTCCCTGTACAGCCGCCATTGACCAGCCAGCAAAGGTCATAACAGCAGCAGTTATGAGGAATCCCTACAGCCCCCCTCCCTTTCTCGGATACGCCCGGATGTAGGTGCCTGTCCGGCAGTCAGCAGAGCTGAGATTTGAACTCGCAAGCTCAAGTGCTTTACTGCTGCACCACAGAGCGCCCCAAAAACATCAGTAAAATTGAATTAAATAATAATAAGAAATAACAACAGTAAAATTAATCATGTTTTTAACTTTACTGAATAGCAGTAATTATTAATTTTTTTTATATTGAATTAGTATATATTGATAATTAACTAATAATAATACATATTGTTTATACATAATGAATAATTATTATATATATTTAACTTGTATTCATGGCAATTAATTACAATAATTCTAACATTTACATTTTTCTGCATTTAGCAGACCAAAGCGACTTACATTACTGTGACAGTATATTGTCTAAGCAACTGAAGGTTAGGGGCCTTGCTCAAGGGTCCAACAGTGGCAACCTGCCAGTGGTTGGGCTTGAACCAGCAACCTTTCAATTACTAGTCCAGTAACTTAACCACTAGGCTACAACTGCCTACAAACAAATAATAACGATAACAAATAATATACATTTAAAAAATGGTAATAATTTTAACATTATTATTATTATTATTATTATTATTATTATTAATCACCTCTTTGATATGGAGAAAGTCTTTGGCTTCAAAGTTAATGGCAGCACCCTGGACTGGACAGTCTTCGTCCAGAGCACCACAGTAGCTCACATTGGTTCTGACCGCGAAAGCTACCGGCTTGCTCTGAAACGGAGAACATACAAAAGCTCTGAAAGTGCAACAGTCCTGTATAATGAGTCACCGTTGTGCTGAAGAGAACATCAGGAATCAAATAAGTAGGAAGGAACAGAAGACATAAGAAGCATGAGAAGAAAGTGACGACTCACTTTGGCTCTTTCGAGCTGCAGCACGGCCTGGCGCTCGGCTTCTCGCCGAGACGCCTCCTTATCCTCCTCCAGGGACAGGTCGGAGTCCGAGGGTCTACTCGTGTAGGAATCAGCTGAACCCTGCTCGAGAAAATGAGAAGCAGTGCGAGAGGGGAGAGAATGGAGAGAAGGATTGCAGGGGATATCAAAACAAGAGAAAGAGAGACAGAGAGAATGAAGATTTTTAGATTATCTCATCTTATTTACTTAATTGTTTTTGAACTGCTGTGGTCATGGCACATCAGTCATACTATTTTATTGGCAAAGGCGGGAAACTCCCAGAACAGGTCACCAGTCCACCACAAAGGACACACACACACACACACACACACACGTAGGGCAGTTTCTGGTAGCTCCAATTGGCCTGACCGCATGTCTTTGGTCTTGTAAGAGGAAACCAGAGCATTAAAAAAAAAAACACACAGACTCAGGGAGAACATGCTAACTTTACACAGAAAGGACCCTGGCCACCAAGTCAGGGAATCCAACCATTTATGAGCCAAACTAACAGACTGACTGAAAATACAAAATCAGCGAAACTCGGCGTTGCCACCGGTCGGCTGGGTGCCATCTAGCGGGCAAAATTGGCAGTGCCTGCAGGGAGGGATAACCGGAATATGTGGGCGGGGTCTTCAAACGCTGTGTAAGGACCCTGATTAGCAGATTGAGGTGCCTGTGCAGAGTGCATGGGTGGAAAAGGGTTCCGTTAAGGGCTGCACGCAGGTCGAAGGAGGCGGGAGCAGCAATATACCCACCTCAACTGCAAAATATCGGGGATCCCCAGCAGTGGAAGAAAAATTTACTACACTAAATTGGGAGAAAATGGGAGAAAAATGCATAATTTCATTTTATATATAAAATTAAATCAGAAGAGGCTACAGGCTGATTAGCTCTTAACTGTGCTTCAGTCTCTGTCTTACAGCTTCTCTTCACACATTTATGGAAGGTTTATGGGGGTTTCTGTTTATGATGAATATGAATTCCTTGTGGGTTGTCTTCTCAACCTTGGCAAGAGACCACTGTTCCATATGAAGTCACCAGCTAGAGGCAGTCATGCCCACTAACAAGAAATGCCACAGAAACATGCTACAAAACTAAACTAAATGACATTTGACACCTTTTTACAGCACAAAAAGGCCAAAAATACTTGTAATCTCAAAACGTTCGATAGTAAATGGTTTACCTGATGGACCAATGTGTTAAAGAAAATGAGCTTAAATGTGTGGGTGTGTTTTTAGCCCCTTATTTGTTTCTCTGATGTATACTGGTATAAAAGCTCTAGTGATTTGTGAACCAGAACAGCATCACTCATCAGTCAGGGAGGGTATAAGCACTCTAATGTAATGTATTATTGATGATATACGGTAGTGGGAATGATAATCTGGCGGGATGCTCTCTTTCTCTCTCTCTCTCTCTCTC
Organism: Trichomycterus rosablanca; assembly: GCF_030014385.1. Lineage (NCBI taxonomy): Eukaryota > Metazoa > Chordata > Actinopteri > Siluriformes > Trichomycteridae > Trichomycterus > Trichomycterus rosablanca. Next base: position 3,281,966 of record NC_086006.1, on the reverse strand, counting down.
TCTCTCTCTCTTTAAAAGCTGCAATGACTTGGCACATTCCTTCCAGCTCTTGAGTATTTTCAGTAGAAGTGTTAATTGAGCCTTTACAGAATAATAAAGGTGGGAAATCCTTGCTGTGGTCTTGAGGACAAAAACATGTTGAGTAACCAAATACACAGAAATCTGTAGTTATGTATAAAATCTTTGGGTGTGGCTTAAACCAGTGCCTTTTTGATTACTAGTCCAGTACCTTAACCGATAGGCTACAACTGCCTGTCATGAATTGAACCAAAGTGGAAAACAATAATATACAAAATGACATTGGAGCTGGATGATGTGGCTAAAAAGTCCATATTTAAATACATAATCTTATAATATTTTTAAAGATCAGTTTAATATATTAAATATTGTATATTATTGTCTAAATAATCACACTGCATCCACTATTTCATAAACAATTACCGTGAACAGTCTGTTACAGTATATACATAGTATCAAACAGTAGGAGCTTATACATTCATTCATTTTCTTATCTGTTTATCCAATTAGGGTTGCTGGGGGGGTGCGGTTGGTGCTGGAGCCTATCCCAGCTTTTTCAATGGCCGCAAGTCCATCACGGAGCAGACACACATACACACACATGCACACACACACACACACACACACACACACATACTTATACACACACCCATTCACCTATAGGGCAATTCAGTGTCTCCAATTAACCTGACTGCATGTTTTTGGACTGTGGGAGGAAACCCACGCAGACACGGGGAGAACATGCAAACTCCACACAGAAAGGACCCGGACCGCACCGCCAGGGGATCGAACCCAGGACCTTCTTGCTGTGAGGCGACAGTGCTACCCACCGAGCCACCGTTCCGCCCGGAGCTTATACAGAGTTCACTTTTGTTTTAAAGTTTAAAACATCCTAGCCGGGTGGCTCGTATGTGCTCATATTATTTGATTATTTGTCTAACCTGTCATTTTTCTCACTATAAACACTGATATACTGTATTTTAGAAAAGATGCGGCCAGTTTTCTTTCTGTGTGGAGTTTGCATGTTCTCGCAATGTTGCATGTCGAGTTTCCTACGGGTGCTCCAGTTTCCTCCCACAAGTACAAAGACATACAGTCAGGTTAATTGAAGCAACTAAAATTGTGTGAGTGTGTGTGTGTACCCTGTGATGGACTGGCAATCTGTCTGTTTCCAACCTTTCACCAAGTGAATCAGACCCACTGCAACCCTGACCAGAATAAAGAGGCAGTAAAACAGACGATAATATTTATATGATAAATAAAATACTGAATTAGGCCAGTCTACAGCTGACTTTAGGCTTCGTCTCTTCCACCCCTGGGCAACAAACTCACCCAGATAGGATTGGAATACCTGTATGTGTCTCATGGGCTCAGATAATGCATTACGTTTCATTAAGAGAACATGAATACTCCAGAGCAGCTTGTCACAAGTCAGCGTATCCCGGTTTACCTGTGTGTACTCAGCACTTCCTCTAAACAGACACTCCCGGAAGACCGTGCAGTCTCAGCAGGGCACAAAGGTGCAAGACTCCTCACAAAGCAGCCAGCAGCACCCACATAGCGTTCCTAAATATAGTTCCCTATCTGCTGCAGCTATCTGTGCTCACTTACTGGTGTTCCCTACTCCTCCTTACTGTTCCACTCCTCTTCCTCTTTCTCTCTATGTCTCGTTCTCATCTCGCTTCCTCCTTCCACTGTTTTTATGTCTCTAGACTTCCAAAAATCACCTCATTACTTAATTTGGATGGCGGATATCATTAAAATATCAAAGATAGCTCAGGGCTGCAGGCTCATGGTGTTTCCACTGGTGAAAGAAACAAAGCATAATTAACCACACACACACACACTTTCCAAGATGGCAGATTCTTATGTATGATTAAATAGATCTTCCCCTTAATAAAGATTTTAATTTAAAAGACATTAATCCTCCTCGAGGGGTTCCTTATGTTACACTGATCTTTTACTAGGCAAAATAATGATTAAAATAATAAGTAAATAATAAAAATGTTCTGATCTTAATATGATTCAATGTTCACATCATACACTTTGGGAACATAAACACAAAATCAACCATGACATTAAAACCACCGCCTAACAGGCTGCCAAATTACTCCGAGCCACTGAGACATGGACTCTACAGGACACCTGAGAGATCCTGTGGTATCTCAAGCAGGTCCATCAACTTAGCCTTCAATGAGTTTTAGCCACCTAACAACCTGTCATCTGGCCATAATAATTTGGCCTTTATTTAAGTCACTCAGGTCTTTATGCTGATCATATCTGCTGCATTTAATGATCTGTGCACTACAATTAACTACTGTACCATCAGTCCAACATTTAATACATTCCTGACCGTGACGTGAACAACAACAGTGCCATGCACATGGTGGCCACATCAACGGTGGTCCTAATGTTTTGGCTCTTCGTGTCTTGGAATTCTCAATCATTTTTGTAACTGTTTTCTTTGTAACTAAATGATTGGCTAACTCACAAATCTTTTATTTATTCTTTTCATAAATACGTTTTATACATTATTTATTATGAATTGGTCAAAAAAGGTACACACAGCAGATTATCAGTTTGTAATAATTGTGTGATAAGTTCTATAATGTCTATAATCTGTATTTAGTAGTATGACCTCCTATTCAGGGAAAGGGAGCATAAATGGCTACAACTTCAATGGCTGGGTCAATATAAATAGGGCTAGTTTGACCCTTCCTTTTTAAAAGAGTACAATAAGCAGTTGTATGATAACACAGTCGGGCAGAAAATCCAGATAATTACCTTATGCAGAGAGAAAATTAATGTTAGTGTGGTTTTTGTCCGGGGTGAAAACCTTTAAGCCCATGATGATGTAAAGCTTGCTTAACTGGGGACGTCACTTGTTTCTCAGTGGCTTCTAAATGATGCAGAGCAAAACGTGATTCCACTGTCGGTGTCACGGTGGCTCAGGGGGTAGCACTGTTGCCTGAAAGCAAGAGGGTCCTGGGTTCGATCCCCAGGCGGGGTGGTTCGGGTCCTTTTCTTTGTTTCCTCTGGGAGCTCCAGTTTCCTTCCACAGTCCAAAAACATGCAGTCAGGTTAATTGGAGGTACTGAATTGTCCTATATGTAAATGTGTGTGTGTGCCTTGTGCCCAGTGAAAAACTGAGAGGCTCCAGCACCCCCCCGCGACCCTGATTGGATAAGCAGTTAAGAAAGTGAGTGAGTGAGTGAGTAATTCCTCTGCTTTATCTACTCTGTAAGAGATTCAGAAAATCAAGGTCTATTCCATTATATGGGAACAGAAAAGTCAACAGATTTAGTCAGTCACAACCACTAAGGAGTATTCAGGAGGCCATGCCACAAAGAAAAACAGCATTTTAGACTTGTTGCACACGACCAGATTAATAGGTAGTTTAATAGGTAGATTAACTGTTTATTAATCCAGATGAAATGTATACGCCCTATTAACACATTCAGAATCAGAGTAGAAGTGGGCGAGGTTTGTTTACGAGAATGCCTTTACCTTATAATAGAGACGTGTAATCCTGTTAAGCTCCCTTTAAATTGAAGTCGGGGCTGAGACCACACACCCACGCATTCCGTTTTCCATACGCGTACAGTTTACCGCGCATCAGCCACGACCTTTTTTCGGATGGAACGACGGGCTCAGCAGTTAGCAGTGCAAGAGCGCAATCGATAGTGTAACGTAATCCCTTAAAAGACACACGGCGCAGCAACTTCATCCGCTAAAAGTGCTTCCATAAGTCCTCCATCTCACCCATAATACCATAATACTTCTGCACATCGTGCACATCAGTCAGGCTCATTACAGGCTCGTTACAGCATCATAACTCACGCAGGGAGGAAATGTTCGGCAAACCTCGTTGTAAACCAGTTTTAATAATAACAGGGAACCACCGAGCCATGATTGTTGTTTTGCTAATCCCTCTCTCTCTCTATGACTGAGATGCCATGATAAGAACAAGTTTCCAGTTCAGGACAGAAAGCAGTACACAACACCAGTCGCAAACACTTTCCAGTATGAACACCACTTCTTACATAATGTGTACTTATTTTCCAGAATGTGTGCCCTATTTTTCATTCAGAACGCCTGGATCTTGTGTGTGTTTTTGTTGTTGAACGTTTTTGGCTCATCATAATGTGAAGGCTGAAGAATGAATATTCGCCCACATGCAGCTATAATGGAGCAAAAACTACACACTGTTTAAAGGTGGGGGGTGATATGGCACAATTCAAATATTATAAACATAAGTTCTTGCACACTCATTTTGCACAATTGCACTTTTTTTTTTTACTTTAAATTGCTTTTTGTCTAAGTATTCTACACTTTTTACATTTAAAACACATTTCTGTTCTGTAGTAATATTTTTTGTCCAATTTTGTGTAATTACTAATGTGGCTAAGCAGTCACAAAAGCATTTCCTTGCCAGTTGTACTGTGTTTGGCAATATGTAAGACATTTGTAATAACTCGACACTGCCAGTCGCTGGAGTCTGAGACAGGGGCGGAGCCAGGGGGTGGCCAGTGGTGGCCATGGCCACCATAAATAAATCTTCGGCCACCCCTCCGGCCCCCCCATCACCGCTTTGCCGGTGTTACGGAGAATTCAGTTCCCCCTGTTTCCCCTTTAACGCGCATGTGCAAAAATCATGACGTTTTTTTCAGTCGCTTCGTTGAGCGTCGGTTTATTTGGAATATGTATTTATAGCGGTATGTTCTTTTCACATTTCATGTTGTATGTTAGGTAGTTTGTGATTAAATACATACTTTAAAGTACTGAGTGAACTACTGTCAGAGGTTTTATTGCTCCACCGCAAGTCAGAGGTTTTCACACTGCTGTCTTCAGCCTTGCTGTCAATCAACTAGAATTAACGTGTCAGATTTATTTGTAAATAAATCCTAATACAGGACATGCTCTTATTCACACACTAGTTTAAGGTTATTCATCTCAGCTGCACTACCATTTACTTTCAAGAATAGTTTCATTCATGGTGATCTCTCTCGTTCATTTAAACTTCACAAACTGCATCCATGTGATTTTAAAATTAACAAACAGTATGTAGAACAAGTTTAACCTATAGATCAGTCCATTATACTAACAACACAGGGGGGAACACATTTACCTGGAGACCTGGGGAATATGGTTCCCCACATGTATATCACTGTGTGTGTAATTATAAAACACTACAGTGATGCTGGTGATGTTAACTGTTGTTATTATGTAGAACAAGTTTAACCTATAGATCAATCCATTACACTAACAACACAGGGGGGAACACATTTACCTGGAGACCTGGGGAATATGGTTCCCCACATGTATATCACTGTGTGTGTAATTATAAAACACTACAGTGATGCTGGTGATGTTAACTGTTGTTATTATGTAGAACAAGTTTAACCTATAGATCAATCCATTACACTAACAACACAGGGGGGAACACATTTACCTGGAGAATATGGTTCCCCACATGTATATCACTGTGTGTGTAATTATAAAACACTACAGTGATGCTGGTGATGTATTTAACTGTTGTTATTATGTAGAACAAGTTTAACCCATAGACCAGTCCATTATACTAACAACACAGGGGGGAACACATTTACCTGGAGAATATGGTTCCCCACATGTATATCACTGTGTGTGTAATTATAAAACACTACAGTGATGCTGGTGATGTATTTAACTGTTGTTATTATGTAGAACAAGTTTAACCTATAGACCAGTCCATTATACTAACAACACAGGGGGGAACACATTTACCTGGAGACCTGGAAAAAATGGTTCCCCACATGTATATCACTGTGTGTGTAATTATAAAACACTACAGTGATGCTGGTGATGTATTTAACTGTTGTTATTATGTAGAACAAGTTTAACCTATAGATCAGTCCATTATACTAACAACACAGGGGGGAACAGATTTACCTGGAGACCTGGGGAATATGGTTCCCCACATGTATATCACTGTGTGTGTAATTATAAAACACTACAGTGATGCTGGTGATGTATTTAACTGTTGTTATTATGTAGAACAAGTTTAACCTATAGACCAGTCCATTATACTAACAACACAGGGGGGAACACATTTACCTGGAGACCTGGAAAAAATGGTTCCCCACATGTATATCACTGTGTGTGTAATTATAAAACACTACAGTGATGCTGGTGATGTATTTAACTGTTGTTATTATGTAGAACAAGTTTAACCTATAGATCAGTCCATTATACTAACAACACAGGGGGGGAACACATTTACCTGGAGACCTGGAAAAAATGGTTCCCCACATGTATATCACTGTGTGTGTAATTATAAAACACTACAGTGATGCTGGTGATGTATTTAACTGTTGTTATTATGTAGAACAAGTTTAACCTATAGATCAGTCCATTATACTAACAACACAGGGGGGAACACATTTACCTGGAGACCTGGAAAAAATGGTTCCCCACATGTATATCACTGTGTGTGTAATTATAAAACACTACAGTGATGCTGGTGATGTATTTAACTGTTGTTATTATGTAGAACAAGTTTAACCTATAGATCAGTCCATTACACTAACAACACAGGGGGGAACACATTTACCTGGAGACCTGGGGAATATGGTTCCCCACATGTATATCACTGTGTGTGTAATTATAAAACACTACAGTGATGCTGGTGATGTATTTAACTGTTGTTATTATGTAGAACAAGTTTAACCTATAGATCAGTCCATTACACTAACAACACAGGGGGGAACACATTTACCTGAAGACCTGGAGAATATGGTTCCCCACATGTATATCACTGTGATGATTCTTTTTTTTTTTAATGCAAACTACAGGCACACACACATTTTAAGAACAAAATATCTGTATTAGAAATTAGTGTTAAACTAAATTATGCATATATTACAATTATGCAAATATATAATAAAGAAATCCACCTCAATGCAAATTAAAACTTAAATACATATTTATAGCTTAATAGAAATATATATATTTTTAAACGAAATAAAATAAAATCTGGGATGGTGCCCTGGGATTGACTAGCATCACATCCATAGTGCACTCCTGCCGTACGTCCAGTTTCCCCAGGAACAGTTCTGGATCCTCCACGGCCATGACCAGGATAAAGCAGTTACTAAACAGAAATGAATGATTAATTTACTATCTACTTTATAAATAAACTAAAAGAGCAACATAAAATAAAATACAGCAACAAGCAAACTTTTTAGAAATAACATCCCAGTTAACCTTGGTCTAATCTTCAGTACATGCCGGACAATGAAGGTCTTCCTCTACTGGTGGGTTGCCAACACATGACTGGTGGTACCAAAGAAATAGTAATAATGCCTTAATTTTATTGGCTTTTTCATTGCACCATGCTATTATATACAGTGTATCACAAAAGTGAGTACACCCCTCACATTTCTGCAAATATTTCATTATATCTTTTCATGGGACAACACTATAGACATGAAACTTGGATATAACTTAGAGTAGTCAGTGTACAACTTGTATAGCAGTGTAGATTTACTGTCTTCTGAAAATAACTCAACACACAGCCATTAATGTCTAAATGGCTGGCAACATAAGTGAGTACACCCCACAGTGAACATGTCCAAATTGTGCCCAAAGTGTCAATATTTTATGTGACCACCATTATTATCCAGCACTGCCTTAACCCTCCTGGGCATGGAATTCACCAGAGCTGCACAGGTTGCTACTGGAATCCTCTTCCACTCCTCCATGATGACATCATGGAGCTGGTGGATGTTAGACACCTTGAACTCCTCCACCTTCCACTTGAGGATGCGCCACAGGTGCTCAATTGGGTTTAGTCCATCACCTTTACCTTCAGCTTCCTCAGCAAGGCAGTTGTCATCTTGGAGGTTGTGTTTGGGGTCGTTATCCTGTTGGAAAACTGCCATGAGGCCCAGTTTTCGAAGGGAGGGGATCATGCTCTGTTTCAGAATGTCACAGTACATGTTGGAATTCATGTTTCCCTCAATGAACTGCAGCTCCCCAGTGCCAGCAGCACTCATGCAGCCCAAGACCATGATGCTACCACCACCATGCTTGACTGTAGGCAAGATACAGTTGTCTTAGTACTTCTCACCAGGGCGCCGCCACACATGCTGGACACCATCTGAGCCAAACAAGTTTATCTTGGTCTCATCAGACCACAGGGCATTCCAGTAATCCATGTTCTTGGACTGCTTGTTTTCAGCAAACTGTTTGCGGGCTTTCTTGTGCGTCAGCTTCCTTCTGGGATGACGACCATGCAGACCGAGTTGATGCAGTGTGCGGCGTATGGTCTGAGCACTGACAGGCTGACCTCCCACGTCTTCAACCTCTGCAGCAATGCTGGCAGCACTCATGTGTCTATTTTTTAAAGCCAACCTCTGGATATGACGCCGAACACGTGGACTCAACTTCTTTGGTCGACCCTGGCGAAGCCTGTTCCGAGTGGAACCTGTCCTGGAAAACCGCTGTATGACCTTGGCCACCATGCTGTAGCTCAGTTTCAGGGCTTCTTATAGCCCAGGCCATCTTTGTGAAGAGCAACAATTCTATTTCTCACATCCTCAGAGAGTTCTTTGCCATGAGGTGCCATGTTGAATATCCAGTGGCCAGTATGAGAGAATTGTACCCAAAACACCAAATTTAACAGCCCTGCTCCCCATTTACACCTGGGACCTTGACACATGACACCAGGGAGGGACAACGACACATTTGGGCACAATTTGGACACAATTTAGACATGTTCACTGTGGGGTGTACTCACTTATGTTGCCAGCTATTTAGACATTAATGGCTGTGTGTTGAGTTATTTTCAGAAGACAGTGTATGTACAGTGTATCACAAAAGTGAGTACACCCCTCACATTTCTGCAAATATTTCATTATATCTGTTCATGGGACAACACTATAGACATGAAACTTGGATATAACTTAGAGTAGTCAGTGTACAACTTGTATAGCAGTGTAGATTTACTGTCTTCTGAAAATAACTCAACACACAGCCATTAATGTCTAAATAGCTGGCAACATAAGTGAGTACACCCCACAGTGAACATGTCCAAATTGTGCCCAAATGTGTCGTTGTCCCTCCCTGGTGTCATGTGTCAAGGTCCCAGGTGTAAATGGGGAGCAGGGCTGTTAAATCTGGTGTTTTGGGTACAATTCTCTCATACTGGCCACTGGATATTCAACATGGCACCTCATGGCAAATAACTCTCTGAGGATGTGAGAAATAGAATTGTTGCTCTCCACAAAGATGGCCTGGGCTATAAAAAGATTGCTAACACCCTGAAACTGAGCTACAGCATGGTGGCCAAGGTCTTACAGCGGTTTTCCAGGACAGGTTCCACTCGGAACAGGCTTCGCCAGGGTCGACCAAAGAAGTTGAGTCCACGTGTTCGGCGTCATATCCAGAGGTTGGCTTTAAAAAATAGACACATGAGTGCTGCCAGCATTGCTGCAGAGGTTGAAGACGTGGGAGGTCAGCCTGTCAGTGCTCAGACCATACGCCGCACACTGCATCAACTCGGTCTGCATGGTCGTCATCCCAGAAGGAAGCTGACGCACAAGAAAGCCCGCAAACAGTTTGCTGAAGACAAGCAGTCCAAGAACATGGATTACTGGAATGCCCTGTGGTCTGACGAGACCAAGATAAACTTGTTTGGCTCAGATGGTGTCCAGCATGTGTGGCGGCGCCCTGGTGAGAAGTACCAAGACAACTGTATCTTGCCTACAGTCAAGCATGGTGGTGGTAGCATCATGGTCTTGGGCTGCATGAGTGTTGCTGGCACTGGGGAGCTGCAGTTCATTGAGGGAAACATGAATTCCAACATGTACTGTGACATTCTGAAACAGAGCATGATCCCCTCCCTTCGAAAACTGGGCCTCATGGTAGTTTTCCAACAGGATAACGACCCCAAACACAACCTCCAAGATGACAACTTCCTTGCTGAGGAAGCTGAAGGTAAAGGTGATGGACTAAACCCATTTAGCACCTGTGGCGCATCTTCAAGTGGAAGGTGGAGGAGTTCAAGGTGTCTAACATCCACCAGCTCCGTGATGTCATCATGGAGGAGTGGAAGAGGATTCCAGTAGCAACCTGTGCAGCTCTGGTGAATTCCATGCCCAGGAGGGTTAAGGCAGTGCTGGATAATAATGGTGGTCACACAAAATATTGACACTTTGGGCGCAATTTGGACATGTTCACTGTGGGGTGTACTCACTTATGTTGCCAGCCATTTAGACATTAATGGCTGTGTGTTGAGTTATTTTCAGAAGACAGTAAATCTACACTGCTATACAAGTTGTACACTGACTACTCTAAGTTATATCCAAGTTTTATGTCTATAGTGTTGTCCCATGAAAAGATATAATAAAATATTTGCAGAAATGTGAGGGGTGTACTCACTTTTGTGATACACTGTATGTCCTTGACTTTCCCTCTGGGATTAATAAAGTGATCTATCTATTATAGCCTGTGATGGATGTGACAGATGGTACCACCAGTCATGTGTTGGCAACCCACCAGTAGAGGAAGACCTTCATTGTCCGGCATGTACTGAAGATTAGACCAAGGTTAACTGGGATGTTATTTCTAAAAAGTTTGCTTGTTGCTGTATTTTATTTTATGTTGCTCTTTTAGTTTATTTATAAAGTAGATAGTAAATTAATCATTCATTTCTGTTTAGTAACTGCTTTATCCTGGTCATGGCCGTGGAGGATCCAGAACTGTTCCTGGGGAAACTGGACGTACGGCAGGAGTGCACTATGGATGTGATGCTAGTCAATCCCAGGGCACCATCCCAGATTTTATTTTATTTCGTTTAAAAATATATATATTTCTATTAAGCTATAAATATGTATTTAAGTTTTAATTTGCATTGAGGTGGATTTCTTTATTATATATTTGCATAATTGTAATATATGCATAATTTAGTTTAACACTAATTTCTAATACAGATATTTTGTTCTTAAAATGTGTGTGTGCCTGTAGTTTGCATTAAAAAAAAAAAGAATCATCACAGTGATATACATGTGGGGAACCATATTCTCCAGGTCTTCAGGTAAATGTGTTCCCCCCTGTGTTGTTAGTGTAATGGACTGATCTATAGGTTAAACTTGTTCTACATAATAACAACAGTTAAATACATCACCAGCATCACTGTAGTGTTTTATAATTACACACACAGTGATATACATGTGGGGAACCATATTCCCCAGGTCTCCAGGTAAATGTGTTCCCCCCTGTGTTGTTAGTGTAATGGATTGATCTATAGGTTAAACTTGTTCTACATAATAACAACAGTTAACATCACCAGCATCACTGTAGTGTTTTATAATTACACACACAGTGATATACATGTGGGGAACCATTTTTTCCAGGTCTCCAGGTAAATGTGTTCCCCCCTGTGTTGTTAGTATAATGGACTGATCTATAGGTTAAACTTGTTCTACATAATAACAACAGTTAAATACATCACCAGCATCACTGTAGTGTTTTATAATTACACACACAGTGATATACATGTGGGGAACCATTTTTTCCAGGTCTCCAGGTAAATGTGTTCCCCCCTGTGTTGTTAGTATAATGGACTGATCTATAGGTTAAACTTGTTCTACATAATAACAACAGTTAAATACATCACCAGCATCACTGTAGTGTTTTATAATTACACACACAGTGATATACATGTGGGGAACCATTTTTTCCAGGTCTCCAGGTAAATGTGTTCCCCCCTGTGTTTTTAGTATAATGGACTGATCTATAGGTTAAACTTGTTCTACATAATAACAACAGTTAAATACATCACCAGCATCACTGTAGTGTTTTATAATTACACACACAGTGATATACATGTGGGGAACCATTTTTTCCAGGTCTCCAGGTAAATGTGTTCCCCCCTGTGTTGTTAGTATAATGGACTGATCTATAGGTTAAACTTGTTCTACATAATAACAACAGTTAAATACATCACCAGCATCACTGTAGTGTTTTATAATTACACACACAGTGATATACATGTGGGGAACCATTTTTTCCAGGTCTCCAGGTAAATGTGTTCCCCCCTGTGTTGTTAGTATAATGGACTGATCTATAGGTTAAACTTGTTCTACATAATAACAACAGTTAACATCACCAGCATCACTGTAGTGTTTTATAATTACACACACAGTGATATACATGTGGGGAACCATTTTTTCCAGGTCTCCAGGTAAATGTGTTCCCCCCTGTGTTGTTAGTATAATGGACTGATCTATAGGTTAAACTTGTTCTACATAATAACAACAGTTAAATACATCACCAGCATCACTGTAGTGTTTTATAATTACACACACAGTGATATACATGTGGGGAACCATATTCCCCAGGTCTCCAGGTAAATGTGTTCCCCCCTGTGTTGTTAGTATAATGGACTGATCTATAGGTTAAACTTGTTCTACATAATAACAACAGTTAAATACATCACCAGCATCACTGTAGTGTTTTATAATTACACACACAGTGATATACATGTGGGGAACCATATTCCCCAGGTCTCCAGGTAAATGTGTTCCCCCCTGTGTTGTTAGTATAATGGACTGATCTATAGGTTAAACTTGTTCTACATACTGTTTGTTAATTTTAAAATCACATGGATGCAGTTTGTGAAGTTTAAATGAACGAGAGAGATCACCATGAATGAAACTATTCTTGAAAGTAAATGGTAGTGCAGCTGAGATGAATAACCTTAAACTAGTGTGTGAATAAGAGCATGTCCTGTATTAGGATTTATTTACAAATAAATCTGACACGTTAATTCTAGTTGATTGACAGCAAGGCTGAAGACAGCAGTGTGAAAACCTCTGACTTGCGGTGGAGCAATAAAACCTCTGACAGTAGTTCACTCAGTACTTTAAAGTATGTATTTAATCACAAACTACCTAACATACAACATGAAATGTGAAAAGAACATACCGCTATAAATACATATTCCAAATAAACCGACGCTCAACGAAGCGACTGAAAAAAACGTCATGATTTTTGCACATGCGCGTTAAAGGGGAAACAGGGGGAACTGAATTCTCCGTAACACCGGCAACCTTTTTTGCGGAAGCATTTCTGCACGCAGGTGTCCTCACAGGGACGCAATTCAACAGCGCACCTCAAAGAAGTAGTTCTCCCCCAAAACCGTGCAGTAATACACTCAACATAAATGTCAACCACCAACACAATTACAGAAGTAGTACTACATAGTGCTACTATTACTATTTAGTAGTATTTGTGGCGAGCTACGAATAAAGGCGCAACCGGGCTCTGCGCGTTCCAGTGTTGCCAGATTGGGCGGTTATCCGCCTAATTGGGCGGATTTTGTTGGAAAACAATTTAATAGCAGTTAAATAACACTTCTATTTAAAAGAATATATTCAGTTTTAAGAAGCTCCAGCATTGTAGAAGGCTATTAAAAGTAAAGTCTATTTTCAATGCTGATTTGGCCTAATAGTGTTGGTCAGTCTGTATCATATTGTTGAAAGAAAATTTAAATTTGTTTTCCATGCATTCACACTGGCATGTTCTGGGGTTCAATTGAGTCTCATCATTACACACAAGTTGGCAGCCAAATGATAAAGTATTGCAAAGGAATAGGTTTTGAAATTCTTCCTCATAATGTTAAGGTTATAGGCTATATTTTGGTTTTTCACTAGTCAGGGAAAATGAAGAGAGAAAAAAAGCTTATTATTCTTCGTGATGTAATTCTACATGGCACTCACTGCCTGTATAGGTAAATGAGTGAGTGACCACATACAAAAAGGTATCAGTTTCTGTGCCACCCCTGTGTGAGCAATGGTCTCAGTCTGGCCACCCCTATGAAAATTGTCTGGCTCCGCCACTGGTCTGGGATAGAACCTGGTTCCTTGAGTTGTGTGGGACCACCACTACTACCTGATGCACCACTCTGCAGAGGTGCCTCTCTATCTGCCAATCAGGGTCCTTACACAGCATTTTGAAGACCCCACCCACATACTCCGGCCATCCCGCCCTAACAGAACTGTGTCTGCTGCAGGCACTGTCAATTATGCCCACTAGATGGCGCCCAGTCGACCAGTGGCAATGCCGAGTTTCGAACCGAGGAGTTCAGAATCTCGGTGCTGGTGTGCTAGTGGAATATCCCGCTGGGCCACCTGGGTGCCCCCTTAGATTGTTTAAAAATTGATTACAGAAGAATCAGCAAAGGTGGATGTACATTAATTACTATCAACTTTGCTGTAGAAACCCTTCTAACCCTGTACAACAATTCACACAGATTCTCCAGAGAATTCACAGCCGTTTCTCACATCCCAATCTCCTTAGTAAGATAGATAGATAGATCACTTTATTAATCCCATAAGTCAGTCAAAGTTTGATCCCGACGTGATTTAAACACACAGCCTTCTGATCTGGAGTCAGAGACACTGCCGTTGTGCCATAAGGTCTTTTGTGGGCTATTCTAATAATTATAATTAAATAAATTAAATTAGTGGAATATGCTGCCACTCAACACTATGTATCAGTGGCTCTCCTTAAGCACTGTACACTTTGCATTATAGCGAATTCTAATTAATATGTCTAAGTAACATAATTTAGGGTAGATGGGACGCCTTTACTTGTCATATATCATAGAGAAATTAAATGCAGTTTATGTGTATTCATGTGTTTTTTGGAAGCTGGGGTCAGAATGCAGGGGCAGCCATTGTACAGTTTAAGGGCCCAACAGTGGCTGCATGGCAGAGCTGGGATTCGAACCCGCATTCGTCCAGTTGGAAACCCACAGTTCTACCCACTAAGCTACTACTGTACCCAAACATATAAAGACTGCCAAAATTATTTAAATATAACATCAGTGTGGACGGTTTCAACCTGCCAAACAGTTCCAGCCCTCTGTAACCAATCAGCAGCTTCTGTCATGCCACATTTTGTCCATGATTTTTTACGCAAACCAAGTCAACACAAACAATGCATCTTGCTCTCTCTGCTCTGCTCGGTACAATTTGGTCCCACTGTGGTTTACAAGATTTTTTTGGCTTGAGACACTTAGGTTTGAAAAACCCTGCCTAATACCACCAGAACTGCATCAGCACATTACACTACACCTTAAACTACAGATACTGAGCTTTCACACTAAAGGTAAACTCGGTTATATTCATATACTCATTATAGAAGCATTTTGGTTTTTAATTTAGTGCCACTTGAGGGAAAATGACAAGCATTCAATATTTGTGTTCGGGATTACCTCCGGCTTTTACATACCGCCAGATTCTTTAAAGCTTTTGACAATGTTTTGGACTGTAGACGGTGAAATTCTAATTCATTGATCTTAACCTGTTGGGATATTTGATTGAAGATTTCAAACATAGCAAACCTATACCTGTCTTTGATTGTTAACAACAGCATCACCAGTATTTTTTACATACTACCCCACCATTAAATTGGGGATGTAAATAATGTGCTCAATTAGTTGCAGCCAGTGTTGGGCCCTTGAGGAAAGAGGCACTGTACAATGGCTGACCCTGTGCTCTGAAGCCAGCTTCCAAAATGAGGTGGGATATGTGAAAAAAGAATTCCTGTATATGTATCTATGACAAAAAAAGGAATTCTATTCTATTATATTACTGTTTTAGCTGATGTTTACTAAATAAATATAGTTTTTATTTTGGATCATTGTGATAATTTATGCCTTGATAGTGCAGCCTTGATTCTACCCTGCATTAAACATCCATATTTTTTTCTCACTCTGTAAATCTCCCAAATCCATCTATTATTCATTTTTCATCCAGAATATTTTGTTTCTGCTCGATTTTCGAAGCTACATACAGAATTCTTATAGTTATTCTTTTATACACAGGTTGGCTTGGTAAGTCTGGAAGGTGCTCCTTGTTAAAGAGTGATAAATTGCATTGTGTGGGACTACTCGTGCAGGTAGATGCAAGTGATTTACTTACATGGTTTATAAGGGGTGTAGAGTTTACCAGGCTTATGGGTAGTAAACATGCCATACAAACATACTTAAGCACCTCAAAACACCTTACACACTGTTTCTTACACAACCCAAATATTTATGCTACATTCCTAAATTTCTATTAATAGAATGTATGGGCTCTTCTAACAGTTTCTAGACCCTGAAATCTCAAGTGCACACCTACTGTAATAACACATGGAACCATACAAGAAGCTCACACTCATAATCATACCAAACGTTCCCTACTAAAGAAGATACCCAGCGACAAGGAAAACTTGAATTAGAAGTTATAAAACATCTGCATATCCCAACACCCCACATTTAAGTAAAAAGAACTTGCA
The DNA here is from genome assembly GCF_030014385.1 of Trichomycterus rosablanca. Taxonomy (NCBI): domain Eukaryota; kingdom Metazoa; phylum Chordata; class Actinopteri; order Siluriformes; family Trichomycteridae; genus Trichomycterus; species Trichomycterus rosablanca. Next base: position 3,265,619 of record NC_086006.1, on the reverse strand, counting down.
ATAGCAATACTTAAAACAGATGTTCTTATAATACAACCCCACCAGAGTCCAAGCAACATTCCTCAAACGAACCTGATACATTTGTGAACGATAATGAAGGAGGAGGAAACAGACAGCGTGTAAGAAAGCAATCACAGACATGGAGATGTGAATTGTGAGAACAGAAAGGGCCGTACCTTGGCACTAAGGAGCGCTGCACTAGAATCGGATGCCGACATGCCTCTATAAACAGCCTCTGCCTCGCCTCCATGGCTGAGCGGCCGAGGAAGCTGCAAGCTGATATCTGCTCTCCATGACCGGCAGCGGGAAAAGTGGAGGATCGAAAACGTGAGAAGGTGAAGAGACAAAAGGAGCAGAATCTGTGCCGAGTGAGAGATCTACGCTCTGCGCTTATGGAGAAACTGATGCTGATGCCCGACTGCAGCGAGTTGATCTGAGCACACACACACACACACACACACACACCCTCCCACTGCCGCTGCTTCTGCTGCCTCTGCTCAGTTTCTTCTCACATACGGTCACAAAGCCTCCAACTCATCCCTCACCAAACCGGAGCCCGGTGCTGAAACTGCCCGAGACGTGCCTTTAATTGCTCAGGAAGGTTTGAAGGTTGGGTTTGAAGGTTGGTACAAGATGACGGGTGGGCTGATTAATGAGATGTCAGCTTGTACAGAAGCTAAGAGAGAACCTTTAAAAAGACTTCCTCAAGGGTTCTTTGTAGGACCGTTTCTGCTTGAAGGAACCAAGGAACCCTTCTCTACTGCACATGAATCGTTGCCTTAAAATCAAGATGGAATTCAAGAAGACAGAGGAACAAACAGCTTTTCTGTCAGTGATAGTGGGGGCTAACGCAAGCATCTTTTGAGACGCCTGAATCCTGCCAATGCCAATCCTTAACCCACTCAATTCAACGTCATTTGTTAGATCAACATTCTTAAAGAGAAGTCAAACTATTCTGCCCTGTTCACAACCACCAGACACTTTAATCTGGGCTCTCAACCATAGTGCAGGGATCATTATTCCTATTTGCAGTCTTAGGAGACCACTGTTAAGCTGCCAATGTTGGACCCCTGAGCAAAACCTATAACCCTCAATTTATGGCATAAATGTAAATGTCCTCTTTATATGAAGGATGGTGTTTTGTCTCCTTATCAGCTGTGAGACGTGGCATACACAGCACTTCTTAAACTCAGAAACACACACTAGTCACTGTCAAGCAAAATGTGAGATCTAAGTAGAAAAGAACTGCCAATGTCCAAAAGAAAATAATATATGGGATAAATAATGCTCAGATCTACCTTAATTAAGGATTTAATTTTGTACTTGGTGAGCAAAACTATTGGTGGGGATACCACAAGGTGTCCCTGAATTTATCCTACATACCAGTAGGTGGATCAGTTACTTCAAGTTATTTCTGGGTAGCTTTGAATGTAGATGAATGATCTTGTGACGCCATGTGACTAATGGGTGTCCAGTCCAGGATGAATTCTCCTCTCATGCCAAGTTCTACCGGGGTCGGCTCTGGATTCACCTCTACCCTGACAAACATAATTCACTTACTGAAGGTGAATAATTACGTTTCTGATGTCATATGATGTCAAACATTTGGATTTGATCCTCTTTTACCACATCAGTTGGGCGGCACGGAGGCTTGGTGGGTAGCCCTGTCGCCTCACAGCAAGGGTTTGATTTTCAGGTGGGGCGGTCCGGGTCCTTCCTGTGTGGAGTTTGCATGTTCTCCCTGTGTCTGTGTGGGTTTTCTCCGGGAGCTCTGGTTTCCTCCCACGGTACAAAGACGTGCAAGTGAGGTGAATTGGAGACACTAAATTGTCCATGACTATGTTTGATATTAAAAACTTAAACTGATGAACCTTGTGTAACAAATTACTACCTGTCCTGTCTTGAAAGTGTAAAACATGACGTTAAAATCCTAATAAATAAATAAATTACCACTTCAGTTGACTTACTTAAACACGTGACTGTTGTGACATCACATCATTGGTGAAATTATATTACCACAGGTCACTGATTTCACAGTTTTCGATTTGAGTTCTTCAGAGCGTTCAGCTTTTTTTTGGGTTTCATTTAATAGGGCCACAGCGTCTACAGTAGCCTCAGGACCAGTCCCAGTGAGAACTGTTTCCTCAGCTGAATCGGTCACTGAACAAAGCAGCAACACTCTCAAAAAGAATAATTATTTTAGCAACACCGTGTGCCATGATGCTCCACAAACTCAAGGTGAATCGGCAGCCAGGATCAGCTCAACCTCTCGGTGGGGACGCGTGAAATCCAACTGTGTATTCACATTAGGATCCTTGTTTTTGTGTGGCTCCCTCTGGCAGTACAGACCCTAGTTTAGAGTCCATTATCCTGGCAGCATGTGCTCCCGCTCATTGTGTTCAAGATGCTTGGAAATTTAGGTGCCCTATGCCACAGATTTTAATCCATGTCTCGAAGCCAAGTTTTAGTCATGCTTTTGTTTGTTATTTTCAATAAAACCAGCTTGCCTGAGGACTTTCCGGACCCTTTTAACTCAGAGTGACTGAGTATATTATAGTTAAGCATTTATTTAATAAAGAGGCTAAAATAGCATAAAAAATAAATGCAATAAGTAAAAGGTAAAAGCAAGCAGAGTGCTAGATAGCTACAGAATATTTTAATGGACTAAAAGGAAGGACATTGTGTGATTCCTGTTCTATAAATAACTGTTCCCACTGTCAAATAAAGCTGATTCAATTTGTACTAAGCCAAAATGCCACTCAATGCAAAATGGATATTGTTCAACCTAGTATAGTATATCATAACTGTATAATACATGTGACACCAGAGCCTGGGACGGTCAAAACTATGGTAAAACTTTAAACTGGGCACTAAAGTACCAATACAAACGTTTAATAGTTTGAATTTGTGCCACAATCCTGTCAAATTGCAAGTAAACTACTTAAAGATATGTAGATCTCTTCTATTTAAGTCTCCATGGAAAAGTTCGAAGTTAATTAAGCAAAATCTGCATTATTATGCAGCGAAAGTGGTTATCATGACAAAACTAACACTTGACGTAGACTTGGGTGTTGCCTTGTTTGATTTTCTGATGACTACCCACCTCAATTGAAAACAACGTCATAATCTGCTAGCACACCAGCGCTGAGATTCTGAACTCACGGGTTTGAATCTTGGCTTTGCTACCGGTCGGCTGGGCGCCCTTTAGCAGGCGTAATTGGCTGATGCCTGCAGCAGATAACATTGGCTTCCAGTCTGCTGGGTGGGAAAAACCGGACTAAAGGGTGGGGTTAGCAACCCTGTGGTTGCCCAAGGTGCCTGTACAGAAAGTGGAGGAGCACAGAGATCAGGGTGTGGCTCTCTGTACGCGAAGCCAACCTCACCAAAGTATGGGAGAATAAGAATAACCACTAGCGATGTTGTAGCCTAGTGGTTAAGGTACTAGACAAGTTATCAGAAGGTTGCTGGTTTAAGCCCTACACTGCACGGTTGTTGCTGTTGGGCCCTTAAGCAAGGCTCTTAACTTGCTTAGACTGTATAATGTCACGGAACTGTAAGTCGCTTTGGATAAAGGCGTCTGTTAAATGCCGAAAATGTAATGTTATGTAATGTAACTTATTAGTTTGTAGTTGCATTACCCCACCTTTAGCTTCTTAAAATTAGCATTAAGATGGTTAGCACGATGGCTGGTAGTGTGGCTAACGTAGAGTTTCAGGGTTTGATCCTCACCACTATCTGTGAGGAGCTTTCTTCCCGTAACGTGCCGGTAAATGGATCAGTCAGTCTAAATTGCTTATAGATGAAATTACGTAAAAGACAGAGCGAGTGTGTGTTGCATTGGAATGGTGTTTTTCTGGCCTGGCTCTAGTAATCCAGGCGTGGCACCAGACACACCACAACGATGATCAGGATAAAGTGATTACTTCATTAAGATAAACGAATACATGAACCAGCCATAGTAATGCCACATGATGCTTATTTCCATACCACAACACATTGAATGGTCAAGAAAAGAGGCTGGAAAATGAAGAGAAAATAGCTAGAAATTGGGATCAATCCTGGGCCACAAGCACTTTATTAGGTACACCCATCTGGTACGTACGTTAATTGATTATTATATTAGCTGTTATATTATTATATTAACTGTAGCAGATCCTTTAAGTCCTGTGAGTTGTGTCTCCACGAATCAGACATGGCTGTCCAACAAATCGTACACTTTCAACACTTTCACTGTGGCAGAGATGAAGCTCTAAATGCTCAGTTTCTATTGGTAATCAGCATTGGTAAACTGCATAAAGTTGCTTGGCACAAATCGCCAGCTCTACATCTCTACATTCAATGATTTTATTGGCTACAACCACCATACTGATGAATTCAGTAGGTATACAATTACAAACTGTAGCAGATCATTTAACTCCTGTAAGTTAAGACGTTGTGTCTCCATTCATCAGACATGCGTGTACACTTTCACAGTGGCGGAGCTAAAGCTTCTATCTATCTCTCTATTTCCTCGGCTGCTCCCGTTAGGGGTCGCCGGTGGATCGTGATCCGCATTATTGATTTTGGTTTTTATGCCGGATGTCCTTCCTGACACAACCCTCCCTATTTGTCCGGGCTTGGGACCGGCACTACAATGCACTGGTTTATGCATCCTAGCGGCCAGGTACCTATAGGACAATTCAGTGTCTCCAATTAGCCTGGCTGCATGTTTTGGACTATTTTGGACTGTGAAACTGGAGCACCTGGAGGAAACCCACGCAGACACAGGGAGAACATGCAAACTCCGCACAGAAAGGACCCGGACTGCCCTACCTGGGGATCGAACACAGGACCTTCTTGCTGTGAGGCGACATGGTGGAGATACAGCTTAATTTGCTTATATTTTGTTTTATTGAATTTGTTTTATTAAATTGATTATTTTTTATGTTAATTATTTCCATGCTGTTTAAGGCCTGTAGTTGTACAGTGCCCTTGGATTTCCTGAAAGGCGCTTATAAACAAACTATTATTATTATTATTATAAAGCTCTCAAATCTCAGTTTTTATTGGTAATTGCCATTGGCAATTTGCATAAAGCTCAACTTTACTCAACTTCATTGTCTCGCAGACTCCGCCCACTTTGCATCAGGTAAGGTAAGTCTTTTACCTGCTGGTTGCTGACATTGAACAATAACATGAACAGCATTCAATCTACTTTCTGAATGCTTTTGGAAGGGGGGTAAAACAAAATGGGAAACTAGGAGAAGAGAATTCAGACTCAGGGTGAACACATCTTCTGATCAGTACACAAAGCTGATCCGCATATGAACTCGCCTCGTGCAGGTGAAAAGATGCAGCCGGTACTGCACACGTGTCGGAGGGGAAGCTCCTCAGGTAATTGGTAATTGGATACGACTAGATTAGGGAGAAAAATGCAAAAAATTGCAAAAAAAAGAATGCCATTCGGTCGCTTTGTCGTGTCGCTGTATTCGTCTTACCTATTGAGGGATTTGAACCACTACACAGATGTTTTAGTCGGTTGTTTTACTTCAGGTTCTTCACACAAGAAAAAACGGTGTTTAAATAATCGTTCGAGGTCGTCACACTTATGCTACTGTTAAGGTTGCAAAAAGAGAAGTATTTCTTTAACAAGCCTCATCTCAGATGCAGAAGAGGTTTTGCTAACCCCAGCGCTCCCCTGGTAGGACAGGTTAGAATGAATCAATAGTAGTAAGACAGAGACAGATTGCTCGTACCGTCCTGAGGGGGGACTTTTTCTCCTCACTTCTCTGAAGTTACTCACAGGTCGTTTCCCATAAGCAGCTACTGTTACACGGTCATTCTAAAATAAGCCCTGGTGCACCTTGCATAGATTTGTCACTGTACCCTATAAATCAGCTTCCACCGAGGGATCTCTGCTAATTTTACTTCTATACGGCAGAATAAAGAGAAACAGCATCTTACATTACAGATATATAAAAAAAATCAGAATTAGCACTAATGGTTAATTCTAGAGCGATATCAGACTCTGATTACTGTAAATTATAAAGCCTTTCAGTCTATAGGGGTTTTTAGCTTACAGTTCAACTTGATGGTATAATAATATGCCATAATTTTTAAAAATACTGATAAGTAGCCTCCTGTCTTTAAACTCACTCACTTTCTTAATCGCTTATCCAATCAGGATCGCGGGGTGGTGCTGGAGCCTATCCCAGCTTTTCAATGGGCGCAAGGCACACAGTAACACCCTGGACAGGGCACCAGTCCATCGCAGGGCAGACACACACACACACTCATCCATTCACCTATAGGACAATTCAGTGTCTCCAATTAACCTGGCTGCATGTTTTTGGACTGTGGGAGGAAACCAGAGCTCCCGGAGAAAACCCACGCAGACACGGGGAGAACATGCAAACTCCACACGGAAAGGACCCGGACCGCCCCGTCTGGGGATGAAACCCAGGATCTTCTTGCTGTGAGGCGACAGTGCTACCCACCGAGCCACCGTGCCGCCCTGTCTTTAAACTACTTATTTAAATAAGTACAAAAATTTGTAACTTGTGTTGGACTTCAAAAAAATTCTATAAAAAAGTATATTAATTATTATTATTAATTATAAATGCATAAACACATTATACTGGGAACCTTGTTTCCATGCCCACCTTTGGTTATTGATTAAAAGGCGTGTTCACCTCGAGTCCGAATGGTCTTCTCCTGGTTTCCCGTTTTTTTTAACCCCTTCCAAAAGCATTCAGAAGGTGGATTGGATGCTGTTCATTTTATTGTTCAATGTCAGCAACCAGCAGGTAAAAGACTTAATATATCCTCACCTGATCAGTAAAACTGATTCTGACAAAATGAAAACTAAGCTTCATCTTTGGAAACTTTAATTTGATGCATCAAATTTAATCAAAATAAATTTAATCTGCTCTGATTCTCTTGCACACACACACACACACAGAGGAATAAAGCACTTCACTCAGGCTTTTAGTGCTGTCTTATGCAGTATTTAATTGACCCCATGCAGGAAGTCCAGCTCTTACAAATGCACTCGGCAAATGAGAGGCGCTGGGAGAGTGATCCTACCGCTGCTGCTGCTGTATACACACTGATTTACAGTAACCAACACATTCAAGATTACACACACACACACATACACACACACACACACACACACACACACTCATCTCTCTATATAAACACTAATCTACATAAACACACTGATTTACAGTAACCAACACATTCAAGATCACACACACACACTCATCTATATATCACTGATCTACACAAACACACTGATCTACACAGACACACTGATCTACACAGACACACTGATCTACACAAACACACTGATCTACACAAACACACTGATCTACACAAACACACTGATCTACACAAACTGATTACACACACACACTGATCTACACAAACTGATTACACACACACACACACTGATCTACACAGACACACTAATCTACACAAACACACACTGATCTACACACACTGACTTACGGTAATCAACACATTCAAGATCACACACACACACACATCTCTATATAAAACACTGATCTACACTGTGCTACACAAGCACATGTATCTTTTCAAACACACAACAATCTCAACAGCGTTCACTCAAATATCAGGTTTTTATGCCAGTGTTCGTCTCTGCTCTTCTCAGACCAAAAAAATTTTAAAAAACAAGTCAGTTTTATTACTGTAGGTAGGACATGAAATAACTCCATCTACACTGTTAACGTAACAAAACGTTGAGTCTGTAAATTGTCCTGCAAGTGGTGGTAGCTTAATGTTAGGTTACTGTGAGGCTCAAGCCCCACCACAAACAAGCTGGCACTGTTGGGTCCCTGAGCAAGTCCCTTAAACCTCAGTTGCTCAGACTGTATTTGGTCACAACTGTATGTCTGTTTGGATAAAAGAGTAAATGTAAAAGTCCTGGACATTTCAGTAGTCAGTAATTAGCCTTGGACTTTGTGTCGAATACAAAATCCTTAGGTCTTTAAAGCTAAAATGATCAAAAATTGTTGTTTTCCATAAGACATTAATACAGATCATGTTAGAAACTGCTAATGTAATGTTTTAACCAAACACAGGTGCTAAATAGTGTTGTGAGTTTACAGCAGATCATTTATTCAGGATAAAAATATTAAACCCAAATATTAAAACCAAACCAGCTCTCAAAAATAATTTTGCTTTTTTCAAGTAGCCCAAATAGTTCTTTACCATATCTGTCAAATTCCCAGCAACGCTTATTATAAAATAAATGGTTTTGAACATCCCAGTTTTTTATTCTTGCTCTTTTCATGCTTTTCTGTGGTGAGGTCCATTCAAAATTTATTGTGATGAATATTTAATGAAGTGAGTTTGTTTCAAAACAGCTGTAAAGCAGCAGTGCTGAGTTTAGTAACGTTAGACATCAGGTCATATGGATGTCGATCCTGTAGGAGTAAAGTCAGACTGACCGAGAGACGAAGACGAATGTTTACTTACTCAGTTGGAGGTGAAGAGAAGGTTTTGTCTCTCACTGCTCATCAGTCAGTCATGGTGTGTCTCTCTCCTGTCCTGAGTAGAACTGAAACGCACTGTACCGTACATGCAGGATATATTTGCCTCCCTGCTGCGCTCTCTCTCTCTCTCTCTCTCTGTGTCTCTCTCTCTTATAACATGTGCCATGTCATCAGCAGTCTATTTCTATGCATATTCTCTCCGTCTTGAACATTTTCTCTTCCTCTCTTAAATACAATTATGCCATGGACCTGTGATGGACTGGCAACCTGTCCAAGGGTGTTTCCTACCTTTCAGTCAATGGACCCTCAATAATACCATTTTCAAAATCCCAAACCATTACAAAGACACTTTTAACTAAAATCCTTTGCACACATGTTTCAACAGGATGACTGTGCCTCTGTGCACCAAGCAAAGTCCATTACAACATAGTTTAACAAGTTTAATGTGAAGGAACTCCAGTGGTTGAAAAGAAAATCTACTGTATTCAGATGGTCAGCTGTAACTCAAGGACCTCAGTGGGTAGCACTGCCGCCTCACAGCAAGAAGGTCCTGGGTTTGATCCCCAGGTGGGGCGGTCCGGGTCCTTTCTGTGTGGAGTTTGCATGTTCTCCCCGTGTCCGTGTGGCTCTCCTCCGGGAGCTTCGGTTTCCTCCCACAGACCAAAGACATGCAAGTGAGGTGAAAAATTGTCCATGACTGTGTTTGGGATTAAAACTTGTGAACTGATGAACCTTGTGTAATGAGTAACTACTGTTCCTGTCATGAATGTAACCAAAGTGTAAAACATGACGTTAAAATCCTAATAAACAAACACTGGTCATTAAATGGAAGCTACTTCTGACAGGTGACTGACCACAGTTAAGCAATCTTCACATTGATATGGGACATTAACGCTGCTATGCAGGAAATAAACACCTTAAACTGCCATGTGATCTGCAACAAACCAGCCAGCTGTGTGGATGGTTAAAAGATGTCTGGGCATTACCTAATTAAATCATGTATATTTATAGATCCTGGTATTGTAATAATAGCATGATTGTAAGAATACTCCTATTTTAATATTTAAAACCTATGAATACATTAATTCATGGTTCACATTATATTTAATAAGCACTTTCCAAAATAATAGTTCACTGATACTGCAAACATCAGTTTAATTTTTTCAGATGCACATTAGAAACCAACAGCCCAGCTATCGTCTACATACTGCATACTCAGTATTCACTCTCATTTCAGTTCCTCAGGTACTGGCAGAGCAGGTTTATGTCAGCTGTATTGTACAGATGTATTGGCAGTGTTGTTTGGGAGCAGCTTCTGGGTTGCCAGGTGTCAGATATGCGGAGGATCCCGAGTGCAGCATTTAGTGTTTGGAGGACAACCTGTCCATGCTGAAATCGGACAGAGAAACAGCCTGGGTGCTCTATTACAAGCCAAACTTTTTACTGTCCCTACCAGTATATAAAAATAGACATGATAAAAAGACAGAAGAAGGAAGACATTGTGCTTGAAATATTTAAATTATTGTAATATTTTTTGGGGTGTTACAGTGGCACAGTGGGTAGCACTGTCACCTCACAGCAAGAAGGGACTGGGTTTGAGTCCCCGGTCAGGAGGCCAGGGTCTTTTCTGTGTGGATTTAGCATGTTCTTAGCATGTGTCTGTGTGGGTTTCCTCTGGGTGCTCTGGTTTCCTTCCACAAGCCCAAAGACATGCAATCAGGTTTATTTGAGCTGCTAAATTGACCCTAGGTATGAGTCAATGATACATATATAATTGACTAATTAAAAAATAACCATTTGATGAATCCCTTATTAAACTCGTTCTACACTAGAACAGCATTCAAGTTTTTGAAAGTAAAAAGAGAAAAGAGAGCAAAGATGATTTCTGACTCTGTATAAGTGCATGTGAATTAAACATGAAGAGTTTGAAAGGGAAAAAACCAAACGTTATCAGAGCAGAGAAAAGCTCAGAGGAAGAAAGGATGGATTGTTTGTCTCCTCTGAAGCGTTCAGTGCCAGTGTGTTCCCGGGTCTGTTCACTGGACCAAACTCTACAACATGCATTATACACAAGACCACAGAAAAGACAGAAAGCAAGTCATTTATACAATAAGTTGACTGGGTGGTCAACTCAACACTGGTTGAGTTTAGTTTAAATAAAAATCAAAAACTGAAATCGCACAAAAGTACTTAGCCCATTTATTAATACTTTATTAATACTTTATAGAAGCCTCTTTGGCAGATATAACAGCTGTAAGAATTCTCTGATATGCCTCTACAAGCTTTGCACACCTGGATTTGGGCAGGTTATCCCATTCTTCATGACAGATCCTCTAAAGCTCCACCCAACTAAGTGGCAAGCAATTTTGTCACTGCCATCTTTAGTTATTTAGACTTTAGATGTGGTTTAAGTCTGGGCTTTGACTGGGCCACTCAGGGAAATTCAGAGACATTTTGGGTGTTGAAGGGTGAACCTTGAGGTTTTCCTAAAAGGACGTTCCTGTATTTGGTTGCATTCACCCATCCCTTCTGTTCCAGCACCAAAGAGGTCTCGTCTGACCAGAAAATCCTCATGTTTTCCTCACGTTGCCAGTCCTTTATTTGCCATTTAACAGGCATTACAACTCCAAGTAGGCTCTTATATGTCTTTTAATATCTTGACACTTGCCGTAAAGACCTTATTCTATGATCTCTACCTTTGGAGTTCTTTCAGAGTGACCATTGGGTTCCTTCTTAGCTCCCTGACCAAATCATTTCTTGTATTAAAGCTACTTCCTTAGAAGGGTTTAAAGTTGTGCCAAGCTTCTTCTTAAATTTTAAAATGATTGAGACCAACGTGGTCCTGGGAACACTCCTAGACTTTGATGTTGCTATATATCCCTGTCCTGATCTATGCCTTGTTACAGATTAATCACAGAGATCCAATCGACCAAATCGCAAAAGATGGACTCTAATTCTGGACACATCTGTAGGTGTGCTTGAGTGTTTTGAAAGGCGCCATCAATAAAATAGATTATTATTATTATTATTATTATTTACATCTCAGGGATAAATAAAGCCGTATTAGAATCAGATTCACTTTATTTCACAGAGTATGTTACACATGCAAGAATTTGTCTTGGTGAGTAGACATGACATACTGTATGTACGACATGTAACATACTAAACAGACCAGACAAAAAGACAGACGGTTAACATGTATGCATGCACCTGACCAAAGCAAAGGGCCTGAATACTTTTGTGAATACAAAATAAAAACTTTTATTTTTAATAAATGACTGAGAGATTCTAAAACCTTTATCATTATGGGTGATTAAGTAAAGATAGAACAGTAAAATCTGTTAAAAATCAAATCCACAACACAATAAAATGTGCATAAAGTCAAGGGGTCTGAATACTTTCTGAATCATCTTTACTTTCAGCATTTAGCAGATTCTCTTATCATACAAATGCCTTATATAGTGCTTTAAATAAAACTTTATTTAAAAGAAGTATAGATATGAAAAGAGAGTCTTTATCCTTGTCCTAAATGACCACCTTGTGCCCAGTGTTTCCAGGTGGCGCTCCACCCACCCCAACACTCATCAAAATGAATTAATTATTGACATTTAATAATGAAATAAATATGTTTTAATTGTACAATTGTGTATTTTGTAAAAACAGCAGAGTTGCCTTGACTAATGACCGTCTGAGCTGTGCGTCCTGCTGCAGTACCGTGGTGCTGCTAGGAAAGTGCGGTCAGGTGCAGTGTAATGTGTGTTTCTTTTGTTCTGGCGTATCCCAGGAGAATAAACACCGGGGAGAAAGCACACAGCACAGCAGAAACAGCTGACTCCACACACATGCCAAGCAGCTAGAAACACCTGTAGGTTCACTAATTGTGCTGAGGGCACAGATGGGTTTGCCTGGAAAGTATGACGACGGGTTGATCGAACAAAATAAAAGGTGTAAATACATGGTTTATACATAAAGTTTGCAAGTTTTGTCTGAAGTTACAGTTTAGCTAACTAACGACCCCCAGACTGTTGTTTTTACCAAGTCCATGTATTAATTAGGAGGGTCAGACATCCCCCCCACCCCCGTGTTATTCAGACTATGATAAAAGGCATAAGGAAAAATATTCAAAGGGATGATTGTGTGTTTTGTAAATTAATCTACAGCAGTATTACACCAAATGCTGAACCAGTGTTTCTCAGCTCTGCACTGCAAGTGAGTGAATCAAAATACACATCCAGAATCTCTAATCACTGCATCTGATCTGTATGGATGATTATCGTCAGGTTAACAGATGTATAAAAAATTATGTTAATGAAATTCTATGCTTGCGACTTAGCACCAACAGTTTAGGGAAGGCCCTTTTCTCTTCCACATGACTGCGCCTCTGTGCACAAAGCAAACTCTATAGAGACATGAGGAAAAGCTCGATTTAAAGAAACTCCAGTGTCCTGCACAGAGCCCTGACCTCAGCCCAACTCAACAGCTGTGGAATGAATTAGAACATCAACTGAGACTTTCTTGAGCAACATCAGTGCCCAGCCATACAAACGCTTCCCACAGACACACAGACAAAAGATGACATTGAGATCACTCTATTTTAACACCATTTGTTTTTTAAAAGAGATCGGATCTCCTATTAACCTGACTGCATGTCTTTGGGCTGTGGGAAGAAACCAAAGCTCCCGGAGGAAACCCACGTAGACACGGGGAGAACATGTAAACTTCACACATAAAGGACCCATACCGCTCCACCTGGGAATCATCAGGTCAGCTAAAGTGGGTTAATAAATTTTTACAACAGTGGACACATGAACATCAAGCTCATTAAGTCCATGATTTTGCACAATTTTGGTTTTCACATCCACATCACATACAAACACAAGAATTAAGCCACTTTCCTCCATTTAAACTGGTTAAAGGTGTGACTTCTATATTGCCAGCACATTTTACTTTCCACATGTGAGTTTAATTACAAATTAAAAGATTGAAATCCAGTTTGTTTTTTTCCTTTTAATACCCTGTGATGGACTGGCGACCTGTTTGGGGTGTTTACTACCTTTCGCCCAAGCAATCAGACCCACCTCAAGCCTGAACAGGATAAAGTGGTGGTAAAACAGAATATGAATGAACGAATGAAAAAAGTGGTATATTTTCTGAAAGAAGTGAAGTGGTGCCAATATTTTTCCACGATTGAAGCCTATAATGAAATCAACCAAACCAATCTACCATCATTAATAACAACATATAATATAAACATTTATTCATTTATACACCAACATTTCCACAAATGAATCTGAATAGAACTTAGGGGTGGCACTGTGGCTCAGTGGGTAGCACTGTCGCCTCAAAGCAAGAAGGTCCTGGGTTCGATTCCCATGTAGAGCAGTCTGGGTCCTTTCTGTGTGGAGTTTGCATGTTTTCCCCGTTTCTGTGTGAGTTTCCATCGGGAGCTCCGGTTTCCTCCCACAGTACACAGGCTTGCAAGTGAGGTGAACTGGAGACACTAAATTGTCCATGACTGTGTTTGACATTAAAAACTTAAACTGATGAATCTTGTGTAAGCAGTAACTACCTGTCCTGTCATGAATGTGACCAAAGAGTGTAAAACACGATGTTTAAATCGTAATAAATAAATAAATAAATAAATACTGGTTTTAATACCACGCTGATCTCCAGCACTCGGTCTTTCTATTCCAACCTGTTTCACATCCAACCATCAACATGCGCTTTAATTTGAACGCAACAAGAAACAGAAACATCCGCACTGACCTCCTTCAGCAGAAAGACGCTCGAATTGGAGAAGGACATCCGCACATGAATCCTCTCATCGGTCACTCTTCCGGAATAAAAGCTCCAGGACTGAAGCTCTTTTGTTCACCACTAACATGAAGCCTGAATGCATGAAGGAGCTCAGTTTACCTCCAGCAGCTTCAGTTCATTCAGCATCACTTACTCTCCTATACAACATCACTCATTCAGTCATACACACAGATCTGTGATTCATATTCAGTCTATCCACATTTACTGACTGTTCTTTTTCTATGCTTATACATGCGTGTCATAAATAAATAAATAAATAAATAAATAGCACTCAGAATGTGTGTTACATGTGATACACCTCTTGGACAAAAAACGTGGGGCTTATTTTAAACTAGCGAACACCTCAGAATCTAATAGCTTGTTAGTCGAGAGTCGGTATGAGTCGGTTCTTAAATGCGAGCTCCAAAGAGCCGTTTTAAATGTGCCATTTGTTACTATTCTTACTAGTACTAGAATTGCAATCCAATTTAATCGTCAAAACAATTTATTTTAGCTGGTTCATAAAACAGCATATAAATTATCATAGGGTCAAAAAGTTAATAAATCATCCAGCTGAAATTCATTCAGAGATAGAACCGCTTTGCTTTAAGAGTCAACTAGGTGACTCGATTCGTTTGAACTACAGGTTTAACAGCAATACAAGCTTCGACTCATTTGATTCACCACTCTGTGCGGCAGGTGGAACCCTGTGAGTTTGTGTTGCCAGGTGCGTTTTAAGTCCGAAATATTCAGCAAGTGCTTTGTGTTGTTTGCTTTTTCTGTTTGTTATACATATTATACATATATATATATATATTAATTATTCTGTAATTAAACAGTTAACATGATATTTTCTGATCATCAAATTATCTGATTAATAATAAATAAAATGCATATTATGGATATTTTAGTTGTTTTTGTTAAGTTTTAATTCAGTATTTATTATTACTATGCACTAATTAGGTGTTTTCATATGTAAAAAGTATTAATCACTTGTGATATAGCCTATGGGCCACTAGTGAACTGTTTCTGTAATGGAACAAAATATAAATATTTACTGTTATGGGCTCAGCAAAAAACACTTAAATACAGACTCAGTTATAGACTCACCCTGTTTTCTGCTCCCTTAGGCTGTAATACAGATACAGATACAAAATACAGAGATAAACACAAAATAAATCTGTCTGGGTTTTTTGTTGTTACATTTTATTATTTTATTTTGATCAACTGTTTGATCCTGGACAGGGTCCGGTTCCACAGTGTAAAAGCAGGACTGGAGTTGTGCTGTGTTGTTTTGATGATTTAATTATGTATACCTGGCAACACTAAAAAGTCATTCCAATGTCGACCACTCTCATTCGAGGATTATAAATATTACACTTTAATATTACTTTAATAATATTACTGTTTCAAAAACAATTGACTAGACACTTTTACATCATATATTGAACAAGCAACAACATTGACGTAGCGAACGGAGAGCAGAGTGGCGCAGCGGAAGCGTGCTGGGCCCATAACCCAGAGGTCGATGGATCGAAACCATCCTCTGCTACAAACATTATGTATTTTGGAAAATATAAGTGGTTCATATGTAAAATGTGTTAGATTACTGCATTTAACACATGAAGATACTGGACCTATAAACTGACCCATCTGAAAAATTTTAAGTATTTCTTTAAAGTTTTGTATGTGACACTGTATGACTGCCACACAGTCACTGTTGGATTATTAACTACTGTAGTTTAACTGGTGAGACGCTTACTGGTTTGAATCTGCATCTGGTTTTACAGTATTTCACCATGTGAGTGTAAAAATGGTATTTGTGTACTTCACATTCTTACCACTAGATGGCAGAAAAACCTCATAAACCGTTCTGTAAACGTAGTGCTTTAATGTTAATGCGTTAATAATGCGTTTCATTCATTCATTCATTTATTCACTTCATTTACAGTAAGAATTTTATCCTAGTAAGATAGAATAGAATAAATAGAAACACAGTAATCCTGAGTATTATAACTGGATAACTCAGTGCAAGACAATACATTAATAGGTAGATAGGTAGATAGATAGATAGATAGATAGATAGATAGATAGATAGATAGATAGATAGATAGATAGATAGATAGATAGATAGATAGATAGATAGATAGATAGATAGATAGATAGATAGATAGATAGATAGATAGATAGATAGATAGATAGATAGATAGATAATACTGGTGTGTTTTGAATGTTGAGTGCAACATGGACCCAGGAAAAAGGTAAACTTTACACAATTAGTAAATGAAGGTGAAATTCAAGCCCCTCGTGTTTGGTTGCACATTGCTTGCTGTGCAGTCGAATCACTCATATTATTATTTTTATATAGTTACGGTCAGGATCCAGATATTCAGTCCACCTTGTTCTTGCCATGTAGGTTTTCCAACCTTCCAAAACATGCAGGAGACGTGGAAACTCAAAATGTCCTCTGGACATGAGTGAGTTCTAATTAATGATTAAATATATACTGTTCTGACCATTAATTATTTATTTGGTTACTCATTCATTTGTTTGAGTGGCTTTATGCTGATCAGGGTTGTGGTAGCTCGGGAGAATATCCTGAGGCATTGGGTACAGGGTGTAAATACACCACGGACAAAATGCCAATCCATCAGGGCAGCCCACAGTCGTACATTCACTTAATGTACCTACACTTTCCTGGAAGTGATTTGCATGTCTTTTTCCAATGAAAGGAAACCAGAGTTCTGATTGGCTTCTAATCATTAGATGTGTTTCAGAGAGCACTAACATTTCTGTGTATGTAATATTTGACTAATCTGGAGTCCTATTTTAGGTCTGTTCAGTGTTCACAGTATCTTATCACTGTTCCAGAGACAAACACAAACACAAGTTCAGCATCTCTTTCAGGAGGCAAATAACACAAAAGGTCGAGCTCTGACACTGGTAACAAAACAGTGATTTATTATTTTCTGCAAATGAGAATTTAATTAAAACTATTAAACACCTGATAAGGTGGAGTGTGGTTCAGTAAATTTGTAAACATCAGCCTGAGGCAGGGAAAAACGGCATCAGAACTCAGACAGAAACTTGGAAGTGTGTTCAGAGGTTACACTGTAAGCAAAGCAAACAGACTCGTATTTGCATGGCGAGGCCTTCAGCATCGTTTACATTAGTGCAAATTGGTGGAATCCCTAAAACAGCCCACATCACAGAAACAGACGAAACACGCAGTACCTTTAAACAGCTTGAGAATTTGTTCAGTGGAAGCACAATCTCTGTTTTTATTACAACCCCAAATCAGAAAAAGTTGGGACAGTATGGAAAAAAAGTATAAATGCAGTGTTCCTTGACTTTGACTTTTGATTGCAGACAGTTTGAACCTGAGATATTTCATGTTTTATCTGCTCAACTTCATCTTTGATGAGCAAAGATGATCAGAGGATCTCCAGTTTGTCAACAAATGCGTGAGAAAATGATTGAAATGTTTAAAAACAATGAACCTCAAAGATAGATTGGAAGGGATTTGCATATTTCTCCCTCTACAGAGCATGATATCATTAAACCATTCAAGGAATTGGGAGGAAATTCAGTGTGCAAAGGCCAAGGACGATCTTTGATCCCTCAGCGTCGCTGCATCAAGGACCGCCACTCAACAATAGCTGATATAACCACATGGGCAAGGAATACTTTGGCAAACCTTTAACAAGTTCTACAATACGAAGTTACATGCACAAATGATACTTCAATCTTTACTGTGCAAAAAAGAAGCCTCATGTTACCTTGTCCAGTAGTGACTTCGAGTTCTCTGGGCTCTGAGGCATCTAGGCTGGACCATCATACAGTGGAAACGTGTATTGTGGTCAGATGAATCGGCATTCCAGGTATTTTTTGGAAAAAATGGACGCCGTGTGCTCCGGACCAAAGAGGAATAGGACCATCCAGACTGTTATCAGCAACAAGTCCAAAAGCCAGGATCTGTCATGGTATGGGGCGTTTCAGTGCCCTTGGCAAATGTAATTTTAAAGGCAGAAAACACCCCAGCCATTCCATCACAGGTCAAACAAACACACACACAGAGACACAATTTTAGTAGCTCCAACTGTCCTGACTGCATGTCTTTGGACTTGTGGAGGAAACTTGAACACCCAGAGGAAACCCACACACAGGGAGAACATGCAAACTCCACATAGAAAGACCCTAGCCGCCTGTCCGGGAAATCAAACCCAGGCCCGTTTTGCTGTGAGGTAACAGCACTACCACTACCGTGCCACCCCTTGGTTTTTATTATCTCATTATTTATTCCTAGGAAAGTAAAAATTTCCTGGTAATATGAAATTTCACTTTATTTTGATGTTTTGCCTCCGGCTTATGCTGGTCAGAATCACAGAGGATCTAATTTCCGTGGAATCAGTGGGCGCAATGCAGTGACACACCCTGGACAGTACGCCAGTACATCATGGGACCGGATAATAGCACAGCTGGGAAATAGAACCCTGGATTTCAGTGGTAGTGGGCTAGCATAATTTACCACTGTGCCACTAAAGCACTTAAGTGCTAAAAACTATACTTAAAAAACTATAACATATCACATAATGTTAAATTATGATATTGTCAAATGGACAAGGTGATATGTAGCATGAGAACAGAACAGAACAGACCTGAATGCTGGAAATGCACAGTTAATAGGCTTTCTGTCTCTGTTATGTTGAGTGAAAATAATGCTGCCATAGTTTGTGCCCAGTTGTCTGCCCCCTTGGGGGACAGGGTCACTGCAAATGAATACAAAGTGACTCTGACAAATTATCTAATCAATATAAAGTAATATATCTATATTTATATTGTAGTAGTTACTTTAAATGCTGACATTGTTCACTCAGGAAACCCCAGTGATTTGCTCAGATTTGCATCCACACCCTCAGCATCCCTTTTTGCAGCGCACTGGGTGTGGACAGTATAAACAGCATATCAGAACAAAGGAGAAGTAACTATCGCAATGTATATTATGTAAAAATGTTTTGAATACAGGGTTTCCACAGTTTCAGTACAAGCAGTTTTTAATTTAGCCTTGCAGAAAGTTTTCTACAGTAGATAGATCAGTGGGTAAGGTTCACCAGTAATCAGAAGGTTGCTGGTTCAAGCCTCACCACTGCCAAGTTGCCACTGTTGGGTCCCTGACCAAGGCCTGTAACCCACACTTGCTCAAATTGTATTCAGTCATAATCGTAAGTCAAATGTAAACGTAATGTAAATGTACACTAGTCCTATAATTCAACTCTCATCTTCTATGGAAAGGTTGTTTGTCTAGATATTCAAATGCAATAAAAACCACAACAAAACCCAGAATGAAACTTTAGAAGCAGATAAACATGGGTGACACAGTGACCAGTCAGGAAAGCTTTACATCACTAAACCTGAGGAGAAAAGGGCCTTCCTTAAACTGTTAGCACAAGGCTAAAAGCAGATATTTTTAATGTAGTGGCAGTGGTAGCACAGTGGTTAAGGTACAGGACTAGTAATCAGAAGGTTGCCACGGTTGGGCCCTTGAGCAAGGCCCTTAACCCTCAAATGCTTGTGACGTATACTGTCTCAATTGTAAGTCGCTTTGGATAAAGGTGTCTGCTAAATGCTTAAAATGTAATAGTACATTTTATGTATCTGTTAGCAGTGGGTGTGACTAAATGTACCTGAATTCAACAATTAGGAAGGGTGTCCACATATTTGGGTGGGTAGCACTGTAGCGCTGTGGAGTTTGCATGTTCTCCCCGTGTCTGTGTGGTTTTCCTTCCAGACTGTAATTGAGGTGAATTGAAGACACACAATTGGTCGTGACGGTGTTTGATATTGAACTTGAACTGATGAATCACGGGTAACCCTGTAACTACCTGTGCTGTCACGAATGGACAGGGGAAAAGGAGAACATGCAAACTCCACCTGGGGATCGAACCCAGGACTTTCTTGCTGCGTGGGTTTCCTTTAACAGTCCCACGACATGCAGTCAGGTATGAGTGTGTGTGCGTGAGCGTGTGATGGACTGGCGACCTGTCCGGCGTGTTTCCTACCTCTCGCCCAGTGGATCGGACCCACCGCAACCCTGAACAGGATACCTTGTGCTTTGGATGTCCCGATGCTGACCACCAGGTGGCGCGCGGCAAATGTGCCAAGCTGCGCGAGCGCGGAACACTGACGGGACTGTGCGGTGTAGGGCAGTGCGCGAGCTCCACTGGCACACACACACTACACAGAGAGCCGAGTGTACGGAGCACAGCACCAGCACAGCACCAGCACAGCGTGTGTGTGTGTAGATACACCGCAGGGTTATATGCGGGTACACAGCAGGAGTGTGTGCGGGACACGGAGGGCTGCTGGATCCGAGCTCCCGGTGAGTGATCGCGTTTGCTGTGTCCTTTAAGAAGCCTGCTGTAGTAATGTTAGTGTGTGTGTGTGTGTGTGTGTGTGTGTGTGTGTGTTTGTGTTTGTGTTTGCTTGTTTTGTCCTGCGGTGTTTGAAAGCAGCAGCAGCAGCAGCAGCAGCAGCAGTAGAACCGCTGGACGTGACATTCACTGAATATTGACACACACGCACTAACATACCGACATAGTGCACAGGACGCATGTTTTGCACATGATGTCCAAGGTCGCAGCTCCAGTCTTCATTTACATTTTCGTCATTTAGCAGACGCTTTTATCCAAAGCGACTTACAGTTGTGACAGTATACAGTCTAAGCAATTGTGGGTTAAGGGCCTTGCTCAAGGGCCCAGCAGTGACAACCTGGCAGTGGTGGGGCTTGAACCGGCAACCTTCCGATTACTGGACCAGTACCTTAACCGCTTGACATTTTCTTTATCTTGTTTGTTTGTTTATTAGGATTTTAACGTCATGTTTTACACTTTGGTTACATTCATGACAGGACATTACACAAGTTTAATATCAAACACAGTCATGGACAATTTAGTAAATCCAGTTCACCTCTTGCATGTCTTGGGACTGTGGCAGGAAATCGGAGCACCCGGAGAAAACCCACGCAGACACGGGGAGAACATGCAAATTCCACACAGAAAGGACCCAGGTTCTTCTTGCTGTGAGGCGACAGTGCCACCCACTTAGCCACTGTGCCGCCTCTTCTTTATCCTTAATTAGCCTGTTGGTGTGTGTGGATTTTAAGGGGCTGTATTGGAACATCTACAGTTGATGTCTAAAGTCAATAGTTTACATCCACTCCTGGGTAGCACTCTTGCCTCACAGCAAGTAGGTCCTGGGTTCAAGCCGCAGATGGAGTGGTCCGGGTCCATTCCGTGTGAAGTTTGCATGTTCTCCCCGTGTCTGTGTGGGTTTCCTCCGGGTCTCCGGTTTCCTCTGGTTGTTTTATACACCAAAGCGTGTAAAACATGACATTAAAATCCCAATAAATAAATAATCATCAGCTCATAATGGATCTGTCATGTCTTGGTAAGAGGTTTAATCATTCATGCAACTGTTTTTTGCCTATTTATGTCTTTGTCCTTCAAAAATATATACGAATTAAATCTTTTATACATTTATTGTTGGATTGCTTCTATTGTATCGGTTATAACATACACATACATGAACTTTAATTCTAAATTTAGTGGTATGGATGGTCCTGTAATCAGTCCTGTAATCTCAGTGGCATGGCTTCATAATTTATGCTCTGTGATTATGACTGACTGATTGTAGCTGGTTGTCACTGTGATCAGCAGCAAACTTACGTCACACTTTCTCAGATGTAGATATTAAAGTAGGTTTTGCATTTATTGATTAAGTAAAAAATGTATGCAAATATAAGGTCTTACATGAGTATATTGTGGGTTTTATGATCATCTGCTGGGTCTAAAATATCCACATATTATTAATATGATGGCATGGAAAATATTGTGATGTCATTATACTGCACTTATTATTCATGATGACCTTTTATGCCCTTGTTATTGAGTATGACTGATTATAGATGGTTGCCAGTGTGACCAGCAACGATTTTGATCCAGAGTAAGTTTACTGAGACAGACAGACAGACAGACAGACAGACCAATAGATATACAGATAGATAGATAGATAGATAGACAGACAGACAGACAGACAGACAGACAGACAGACAGACAGACAGATAATGTCAATAAACTGTCTGGCATGGTTTCATAATTTATTCTCTGTGATTATGACTGACTGACTGTAGCTGGTTGTCACTGTGATCAGCAGCAAACTTACGTCACACTTTTTAAAATGCAGATTTTAAAGTAGGTTTTGCACTTCCTGAATATGTATTTGTCCCAAAAAATATATATGCAAATTTAAGGTGTTTTATAAGTTTATTGTGGGTTTTCTGGTAATCTGATGGGTCTGAAATATTCACACGTCAGATTAAATTATTAATATGATATCGTGGAAAATATTGTGATGTCATTATCCTGCACGTCATGACCTTTTAAGCTTTTGTTATTGAGTATGACTGGTTATAACTGGTTGCCAGTGTGACCAGCAACAAACAAAAACTTCGTAATATGACGATTTCGGAAGAATATTTTTCATCCCAAGAGATAAAAGTTCAACAACGTAAGCTTCATAAGTTTACTGAGACAGACAGACAGATAGATAGATAGACAGATAGATAGATAATGCCAGTTAACTGTCTGCCATGGTTTCATAATTTATGCTCTGTGATTATGACTGACTGACTGTAGCTGGTTGTCACTGTGAGCAGCAGTCATATTGAGTATGACTGGTTATAGCTGGTTGCCAGTGTGAATTAAATAAACTTTCTAATACGACCATTTCTGAAGAATATTTTTCATCCAAAGAAATAAAAGTACGCCAACATAAGCTTCATAAGTTTACTGAGACAGATAGAAATAGATAGATATTTTATTCATCCCGACGGAAATTACTGACATTACTGTGGTCTTTTGTAAAATCTGGGTCTAAATATGAATAAACGTACATATTTAGTGTGGTCTATATTTATTCTTTATTCTTTATTCTATTTCGGAGAGTTTATGTAACGGAGAGTCATATGAGCGTTTCGCTGCCTGGTGTACTGTGTACGGCTGTATGTGTGACAAACATTGAACTAATTCGATGGTGTGGAAAGATCTGTAATGTCACTGAACTCAGCAGCACGATTTCCTAATTCCTTGTTAGTGATTATGGTTGACTGTTGCTGTTTATCAACGGGATCAGCAGGAACAGGAACAGAAGCAGGAACTTCTTTCTTGCATTGCAACCTTTAGTTAAACCCATGACACAAAGCTTGTTCGACTGTGGGCAGTGCCTTCTGTGTTCCAGAAGCTTCTGTTTTAAGGCAGGCCTGTTTTTGGAAATTTCCTCTCATTATGAAGCGGCTGGCAGTTGTAGCCTAGCGGTTAAGGTACTGGACTAGTAAGCCAAAGGTTGCCGGTTCAAACCTCACCACTGCCAGCTTGCCACTGTTGGGCCCTTGAGCAAGGCTCTTAACACTGAATTGCTGAGACAAAAGTGTATGCTAAATGCCAAAAATGTAAATGACTGTTTGGGGTTTTCATCTGGACCTTTGCAAACCACAATACCATGTACTGTTGGTACAATTGGTAATTGGTGTGGTCAAACTAACCTGGTCAGTCATAATCACTAATAAGGAATTAAGGGGACATGCCACAAATAAATGTTTGAAAGTGAGTGATGAAAACGAAGACTAAAAACAGAAAAATTGGAGTAAACATTACCAATGCAACCATGATTACCCGATTTAACCATGGTAAAATACGCCTTCCAAAACATATTCTTTAAAATGTTTTGATAACGGTGGTGAGAGCGCTGTCTAACACATCAGTCCAAAGTTTACCACTAGTGTTTACTCAGGGTGACATAATCTGTACACTCATCAAACCTTTCGGGACCCCTTGTGCCCTGTGGATGGTGGCGTAGTCATCCTGGATGCAAATGTTGGTTTAGGAAACCTCTCTGCGTAAATGGCAAGGCAAAAAAACACAAATAACTAAATACCAGTGACCTTTGATTCCTCAGACACCACTGAATTAAAATCTGTGATGCTTCTGTGACGGATACCTCCACATGGGCTCAGGATCAAACGCTTATCAGTGACCACTGACTGGCACGGAATCTACAAACACAGATGTTAACGATAGCTAATATGCTGCCACTTTTTTTTAGCATGGCTACATAATCCAGGGAATTCAAGAGTGATGTGGCTAGACAGCTTTGAGGATAAAATGTTCACTCGCTGCCTAATATATCCCCCCCACTAACAGGTGCCGTGATGAAGAAATAATCAGTATTATTCACTTCACCTGTCAGTGTTCATGATGTTATGCCTGGTCGCTGTGTGAATGCAAAATGCGATTAATAATTAGGATTCAAGTGTATGTCTATACTTTTATTTGAAGTGCCACGACTGCTTGTAACACAGTATTTGCTCAGATCTAACATTGTGTCTGTGCTGTTTTTGTTGTGTTTTTATTGTAGAAACAGATCCAGGAGGTCTGGAGATGCAGAGCTCTTGGTTCTCGTCACTCTCGTCTCATTTGTGTTTTTCGACTGCGTGCTTAAGCGGGTGTCCTGGACCTCTCAGTCACACGCTGTGTGCCGTCAGCCCAGACTGCTCTCATTAGCTCTGTACGCCAGGGTAAATGCTGGACCTGGCCGAAGGGAGCACTGCTACACCGACAGGAAGCCACACAGGTAACGTGAGCTCTCCGAGAACACCTGCTCTAATGAATGGTTTATTTCCACGTTTGTCAGAATAGGGTAAATCCACCGTGGTAAACATTTAGGAGAACCTGGATCAATCTGATCCGATTTAATTTAGTGTTATTTAGGTCACGACTGGGTCAAGTTGTAAATTACATTTATTGAAATGGGATCCACAAAATCTGGTGTATAATAACATTTCCCAGAGCAGCCAGAAGGCTAAACTAATGAGGTCAAATTTAATTTAACCTCATTAGTTAAATCTTTTATCGTTTACATGTGCCAAGTTAGCTTGCTATGAGCAACTCAGCAGGTTATTAAACCCATTAAAACCAGTATGGATTTCAAATTTGAAAGTATGGAAGAGCTGAAACGCCATTTGTTTTGCTTTGCAAAGTGCTCAAAACAAAAGATGCTCAACAACAACAATCCTCTACTACAGCTATAGTGGGGATTGGGTCATCTTCTGTACAATTATCCAGTTTACTCCATACTCACCTTGGGTTTTGACAAAAAGATCTAGTTCATCTCATATGACCTTAGAAACTAGTTAATTTGGCCACTCATGTCGAAAACATCATGCAACGATTGGCCTGTTGTTCAGATAGGGGTGGGGTATTAAGCCGAGTAGGGACTCCTCGTAACTGATGCATTACGACCTCGGCTGGCTGATTGATGGCGCCTGCACAGAGGCGGGGGAAGAGTGCGGATCAGGGTGTGTCTCTCCATACACAAGGCTGATTTGCATATATGCACTCGCCTAGTGTGGGTGACAAAATGCATATGGCTGCTGCCCACGTGTCGGAGGGGGCGTGGGTTAGCTTTGTTCTCCTCAATCAGAGCGGGGGTCGGCATTAGTGGAGAGGAAGCATGACGCAATCGGACAATTGGACATGCAGAAAAGTCGAGAGAAGAAGCATAAACAAATTCCAAGTTCCTCACAGTGATTGGTGTGGGCAGTGATTGCTCAGCGGTCAGGGTACTGGACTATTGATTAGAAGGTTGCTGGTTTAAGCCTTACTCCTGCTGGGCCCCTGAGCAAGGCCCTTAACCCTTGATTAACCAACTGCATCTTTTCACGTGAACGAGTCGAGTTCATATGCCGATCAGCTTTGCGCATAGAGAGCCACACCCTGATCAGCATTATTCCTCAACTCTGTGCGGGCGCCATCAAGCAGCCAGCAGAGGTTGTGAGGAACCCTGGTCCGACTCATCCTACCCTATGAACAACAGCCAATCGATTCGATACGATCTATTCGAAATCCCAGCTCTGGTGTTCTGGCTTGTTTTACCGCTGCGCCACCTGAGCGGTCATTTTTAAACTTTTCATGGTGGTTTCATGATGGTTGACTATATAAATTCAACTTTGCTCATACCTGGAAGGTGAGATCTTTGAAACTGAAACAAAAAACAATGGATGATCACTTAAGTGTTTATAACCATCTCAGGTAGACGTGAGTGTCCCAATAATTCTGGTACTTACTATGCTACATCTGATCTGATACCTGTCTAGCCATGAAGTTCAGTATCAGCACTATTTCTTGTCAGCACACTCGCGTTGAAGCCACTGTTAATCAGTTTCAAGATTTCTCACATGCCAGAAATTCATCTAACCATCTGACAGCTCTGTGGGGGGGTCATCTGAGCTGTTAATCCTGTTACAGACCAGGCAAAGCTAGTCTGTACTAAACTTTACTGTGTTAAAAATGTAAAACTGTCACTTTTCAGCATTTATGCAGTAGATGTGAAGCTGTGAGCTACATTAAAGTGTACGTGGCTTCAGGCTAGTTTGGGTTCATCTCTTTTCAGTTCATTGTGAGCACACCAGTGATGCGTTCGATTCAGGCATGCAAAGAGATTTTTCTGATGCAACTCCCTGATATCAGCTCCCAGCTCTTCCTCAACATACAGGTCTCTAGGCAGGGTGTTGATCTACTTGCTCATAATCTGATCCAGTCTGCAGCCTGTTTTTTTAGTTTGATTGGGGTAAAATAAGTGTCACAGTCTTTCACAATATATAAATACAGAGCAGGATTAATGAAGCCCTCACCAGGCTAATCCGTGAAGCTTTGGTGTTGCATTAAAAACCGCCACAGCTTCCGGGAGGCTGGGCACCTACACGAACAACGATTTTTGAGGAATGATGAGGATCAGGGATTGACTTTCTGTACACAAAGCTGATCGACACATGAACTCGCCTCATGAAGGTGAAAAGATGCCATCGGCTACTGCACACATGTCGGAGGGGTCGTGAATCAGTCACGGCTCTCCTCAGTCAGAGTGGAGGTCAACATCAGTAGAGAGGAAGCATAATATAATCGGGTAAGTGGATACGACTACATTGGGCCACAGCTTAAATGTGTAGCTATACACAGCAAGAAATTCACTACTTGAGGATCATTTTAATGGCTGCTTTTGTAGCATCAGTAAGAAATGCCCCCTACTGGCTTTAACCTGTAAAACAAATAATGTAGATCACCGTCTTCCACCCAATCAGGACAAGGGTGTTGCCTCTTTATACAGAGGGCTTTTTTATCTTCACTTGTGTTTCTAGCTGTGTACATATTTTGTGATGGCACATTTCTTTGGATTTGAACTGTATCTGACCTCCTTCCCACACAATATGTACTTCTTAGTTACGATGTCTGTGGCCTCTGTTTTGTTTAGGATGTCTTGGGTCAGTGGCTTTTTAGTCGCTCGATCTGATGAGCACAAGACGACGTGGGGCGAGCGCAATGGCCGCAAGCGATGGCGTAAGAGGGATTGGCGCCAGCGGTACATGAGCTGCCTTGCTGATCCTGACGCCTCCGAAGCGCCGTCCCAGTCAGGAGCGGGCACCGCACCGAGCACCTTTAGCACCCGCTGCGTCTGGCAAGAGGACCACTACGGTAGAAAGGGAGATCTGGCTATTGAGGATGGCGAGGCTAAGAGAATAAAGGAAGAAGAGGAGGACGAGAAGGTGGAAGACAGGAGGAGGGGAGCTGGAACCTTTGTTTTAGGATGCCTACGACAACTAGCACATGTTTTTCAGTCCAAGCAGTTCGAGTCTGCCAAGCTGGAGCATCTCTACCAGCGCTATTTCTTTCGGCTCAACCAGAGCTCCTTGACCATGCTCATGGGGGTGCTGGTGCTGGTATGCGGGCTCATGTTGGCATTTCACTGCGTGGTCAGGACAACAGACGTTAATGTAGCTTACATATCTGTGCTCAGTGTGGCCATGGCACTTTTCGTGACCATGATGGTGGTGTGTAACCGCACAGGATTTCACCAGGACTGCATGTGGATGGTGAGCTACCTGGTGGTGGTGGTGCTGATTGTGGTGCAGGCGTTGAGTGTGTTCATGGTTGTGCCGCGCAGCGCCTCAGACGGCGTCTGGACCTCTGTGTTTTTCGTCTACATCATCTACACGCTGCTGCCGGTGCGCATGACGGCAGGGGTGCTGAGCGGGCTAACGCTGTCCGCCATCCACCTGATCACCGCCTGGAGACTCAACCTGGAGGACGACTTCCTCTGGAGACAGGTAACATCCCACTTCATTTTATAGCTCCAGTATTCTGATGAAACACCTACTCCTGGATATTCGTCTTTCTGTTTTCATTACTGGTGTGTTTTGTCTTATTTTATGCATGTTTGTAAGCACTGGGCTGCTGCGGCTGGTCGTGTAGATTAACAGCTGCACAAACCAACTAGAAATCTCAAACATTTTTGTACTTTGTTGCCAGTGTTTGTTGTACTGAGATGAACTGGTACCACAGTATCATTGGGAACAATCAACAGCACACTTGAGATGCAACTTGAGTTTGTAGTTTCCTTTTCTTTTAGTCTCTGTGAATAAGCCCCAAGTATAGAAATGCTTAATTAAAATAATAAGATGAGTAGATTTAGGCTTTCATTCTTTCTTTATGCTACTCAGAAACTCTAAATCAGGGAAATACACTGATCAGCCATAACATTAAAACCACCTCCTTGTTTCTACACTCACTGTCCATTTTATCAGCTCCGCTCCACTTACCATATAGAAGCACTTTGTAGATCTACAATTACTGACTGTAGTCCATCTGTTTCTCTACATGCTTTGTCATGCTGTACCACCACAGAGCAGGTATTATTTAGGTGGTGGATCATTCTCAGCACTGCAGTGACACTGACATGGTGGTGGTGTGTTAGTGTGTGTTGTGCTGGTATGAGTGGATCAGACACAGCAGTGCTGCTGGAGTTTTTAAACACCTCACTGTCACTGCTGGACTGAGAATATTCCATAAACCAAAAACATCCAGCCAACAGCGCCATGTGGGCAGCGTCCTGTGACCACTGATGAAGGTGTAGAAGATGACCAATTCAATCAGCAGCAATATATGAGCGATCGTCTCTGACTTTACATCTACAAAGTGGACCAACTAGGTAGGAGTGTCTAATAGAGTGGACAGTGAGTGGACACGGTATTTAAAAACTCCAGCAGCGCTGCTGTGTCTGATCCACTCATACCAGCACGACACACACTAACACACCACCACCATGTCAGTGTCACTGCAGGGCTGAGAATGATCCACCACCTAAATAATACCTGCTCTGTGGGGGTCCTGTGGGGGTCCTGACCATTGAAGAACAGCATGAAAGCAGGTTAAAAAGGTATGTAGAGAAACAGATGGACTACAGTCAGTAGTTGTAGAACTACAAAGCGCTTCTATATGGTAAGTGGAGCTGATAAAATGGACAGTGAGTGTAGCAACAAGGAGGTTGTTTGAAATGTTATGGCTGATCAGTGTATATTCATATATTAATAATAAAAACATGGAGCACTTGGGTACCACTGCGGTCTGATATGCTAGCCCACCATTTCTCTGACCTGGTTTGATTCTAGGAGGTGCTATCGGCCCGGCCGAGTGCCTACACAGACATGATTGGGTATTTCTAAGGGGTGGGGGATGGATGAGGCTCTGCGATGGATCGGCCAGGAAAAATTATGCTAGGTGGTCTTAACTTATTACTTGTTTTGGTTTTTGTAAACTGGCCACCACTGTGAAGTATCCGGTGTGTATTGCAAAAATGTGCTGATGTATTCCGCTTGGCTATTTTTGTCGTATTCCTCACCCTCACTACAGCTAATTTATGATTTGTTGTTATTGTAATAGAGCTATTCGTGGTTACTAGTAAACAGTAATGGGCGTGTTGCTGCAGCGTAGCAGGAAAGTCAAAGCAATGGAATGTTAAACGTGTGAAGTTATTTATCGGCATTCCTGGTACGGTCTTATCACACAGTTCAACTCAAATACTCCGACATGTTATGAAAGTCTGTATAAAGTAAATATAGCAAAATGAAAAATAATCGTTACTCTGAGCCACTGAGACGTGGATTCCTGAGGACGTAATATCTGTAATATTTAAATTCTACAGTGCATTCTGGTGCCATGTCTTATGTGGGTAAACGATGCACACGTGCCAGGCCATTTACATGATCTTTAGACCAGTCAACCTTATTTTATTGTTTGGATGTCCAGTTCTGATGCTTGATTGCTGTTGTGGGTGTTTTTAACGGTGGACAGAAGTTAGGACGGGCAGTTTGATGGACCTCTGACTGTGCAGCATCATAGTGTTTGTTTATTAGGATTTTAACGTCATGTTTTACACTTTGGTTACATTCATGACAGGAACGGTAGTTACTCATCACACAAGATTCATCAGTTCACAAGTTTATATCAAACACAGTCATGGACAATTTTGTATCTCCAATTCACCTCACTTGCACGTCTTTGGACTGTGGGAGGAAACCGGAGCGCCCGGAGGAAACCCACGCAGACACGGGGAGAACATGCAAACTCCACACAGAAAGGACCTGGACTGTCCCGTCTGTGGATCGAACCCAGGACCTTCTTGCTGTGAGGCAACAGTGCTACTCACTTAGCCATTGTGCTGCCCCCTGCAGCATCATATAAAGGATGTATTAAAATTATCTGGAGTTAAACCTCATGTCCTCTGGCATTGTTGAGTCTTGGCCGCCCAACAACTTGTTGGCGGTTTTTGGCTTTTCCATTGACAGTAACTCAGGTTTTTATGTGGCCCATATCTGCTGTATTCTACATAAATACTACGAGTAACTAAAGTCCAACAGCCCTAGGACTGCCCGTTCCTAAAATAATATTGGTGTTATACCATTCACTCACTGATTAGGGTTTGTACCTCCACTCCTGACCCACGGGGCCTGTGACTAAGCTTCTTATTTCTGGGAGGTCATCAAATTTAAAAGATCATTTTATTTGTGTTTATTTCTTTCTTATATCCTGATTAGGGTTTGCGATGAGCTCAGACCCTGCCTGGAACATTTTCTTCTCCAATTATTGGCAGTTTTTGACTTGTCCACTGTCAGTTTGTACTCACTATGGCTGTCTGTGAGCACCCCTTGCTGTTTCAGAGATACTTCGACTCATTATATTCAGCCATAATTATTTATTATTAATGATTAAAGTCACTCAGGTCTTTACGAGGCCCAAATCTGCTGCATTCAATATAAATACGATGAGTAACTACCGTCAGTAAAACGTTTAATAGATCCCTGACTGTGACATGCACTGTTGTTATAAAATAGGGATTATAACATTTTTGGGAGTGGTCCTCATGTTTTAGTTCATTAGTATAAAATACCTTAGAAATGGGAGAAAATAGAAAATATGTCTCTAACCCTGCCAAACAACACAAATACTTTCCTCATCGCTTATCAAAATACTTTGCTTGGCATTATCTTTTATTTTTAGTAACCTCAAATTTTATATCTTTGGTTCATGGACACATTTTTACAGGCCAGTGTTTATCTCAGAAGCTAAAGGTACTGGACTTTAAGTTCAAGCTCCAATGTTGGGCCCCTTAGGGCCGCCAAGAGTAAAAGCGTCTGCTAAATGCCGTACATGTAAATGTTTACACTGTGATCAGAGCGATATAGAAAGCTTTTAAATCTTTACCTGCCTCCACTAAACAAACAATATGTGGAAAGAAATCACACACAGAGAGCAAATGTGTACTGAAAGTGCTGCTGATATTTTTTATAAGAAAAAGCCTTTTGGCACCACATCAAACTTCAAAGTTTGCCGCTTGGGCTCGACATGTACGTCATTCCAACCAAAGCTTACTTCCTGTCCTGATTAGGATCGTGGTGAGTCCGTGAACTCTCCCTGAAACACTGGGGTCAAGGCTTAAGTACATGATGGACATGGTGCCAGTCTTATTCAGAACATTATTTACGGGAGCCAAACCACCTGATTGCATTTTGGGAGGTGCGAACCCACATCCACAGGAACCTGGAGCTGGTGCACCACCAACATTAATCTCTGCACCAATCTTCAATCATGTGATTGCAAAAAATGCTTTGAAATGTTCCACAATTGCTACAATTGCTACATACCAGTGAGTAATAAGGTTCCAGAAACTCTGAATACTGTCCCACGAGCACCAATTAACTCGCACCAATTAATGATTCGTTTTATTTGTGTTTTTTTCTTGATTTTTACTGTTACGTAGCTTAATTTTGCTTTGAGAGGTACTAGGAGAACATGAGGAAAACTTGTCACACGCACACAGTGAATGAAGGTGAGGTTTAAACCTAAGTTTCCAAGATCCTGGAGCTGTACATCACCCACACTAACCTTTAAAGACCAGTGTGGCTTGCTTCTGTACCCTTTTTAGGGTACATAACGTTGTAGTAGGGCGGCACAGTGGTGCAGTGGGTATAATATATTCTATATTCTTGTATCTACAATAACCAGATACAAGTATCAAACCCATATCTCCAGGAACCTGGAGTTGCTGCACCACCAACATTAATCTCTGCACCAATCTCCAATCATGTGATTGCAAAAAATGCTTTGAAATGTTCCACAATAGCTGTAGGTTATGTAACTCGAACATACAGGGGAGTAATAAGGTTCCAGAAATTCTGAATATTGTCCCACGAGCACCAATTAACTTGCAAATTCAGATCTGGTATGCACACCAGAGACCCGAGAACACTTTCACTGGAATCTTATTCTGCTCACATTTTTTGGTTCATTTTTCTATATGACAGGGAACATCTGTGCAGTCAGGACCACGAGGAACGAAGCTGAACGCCGACTCCAGATCAGTCCCGGTTTGGTTTAAGCTCACGCCTCAGAAAGCTGATCTGTGGAGTTTCTGACAGAAGACTGAAATTGATCAGGGTAACGGCCACCGGTCGACCGTCCCCACGTCAGATTGTATGTACTGGTAGAGTTTCAGCAGGGATATTTGGGATCAAGTTCAGACCTTGCAGGCGCTCGATACAGAGATGAAAGTCCACCAGCCCTGGAACTGCTCACTGCCCGTTTCTAAAATAATCCAGCACACATGGTACTTGATTAAGAAACTAATACTGAAAAGCATTACAAATTTCATCCATCTGTAGTGACCATCCTGATTAGGGTTTTCTCCAAATTTTCTCCCAATCTAGTTGTATTCAATTACCTGATCGCATTTCACTTCCTCTACTGCTGCTGACCTCCACTCCTGACCGAGGGGGGACACGCCCTTTCAAGCTTATTATTTCTGGGCAGGTCATTAAATTAATAATTTGTCATTTGTATTTATTTCTTGATTTATACTTTTATGTAAGTTCATTTTGCTTTGAGAGGTAGGAGAACATTAGGGGAACTTGTCACACACACAGTGAATAAAGGTGAGGTTCAAATCTAAATTTCTAAGATCCTGGAGCTGTGTGACACCCACACTAATCATTAAAGACCAGTGTGGCCTGCTTCTAGACCTTATTTAGGGTACATAACATTGTCGTAGGGTGGCACGGTGGTGTAGTGGGTAGCACTGTTGCGTCACATTAAGAGGGGGCTGGATTTGATTTACCGGTCATGTGACCAGTGTCCTTGCTATGTGGAGTTTGCATGTTTTCCCTGTGTCCTTGTGGGTTTCCCCTGGGTGCTCCAGTTTCCTCCCACAAGTCCAAAAACATGCAGTCAGGTCAATTGGAGCTACTAAAATTGCCCTAGGTGTGTGTGTGTGTGTGTGTTTGCCCTGTAATGAACTAGTGACCTGTCCAGGGTGTTTCCTAACCTACTTTTCGTCCAATGAATCAGACCCACCGAGACCCGGACCAGGGTAAAGAGGTGGTAAAACGAACAATAAATGAATGAATGAATGAATAACATAGTAGTGTGTGTGTGTTGTAGTGAGTGCAGCAGGTGCAACAGTGTTGTTGGGATTTTTTAATATCTCACATTTTAAAAACAGTCCTGTTACTTTATGGGACAAAGTTATCTAACACCTAAATCACTCCGGTAAAAAGTATTTATTTACCACACAAACTGATAATTGGTTGCTCATTAACTAAATGCTTTGTTATATTATATTATTACAAATATACATCGACCAGGCATACCACATTCCTAATATTGTGTTGGTCCCCCTTTTGCTGCCCCATACACAACAAACTGTGATGCTCTGTGTATTCTGACACCTTTCTATCAGAACCAGCAGTAACTTCTTCAGCAATTTGAGCTACAGTAGCTCGTCTGTTGGATCGGACCACACGGGCCAGCCTTCGCTCCCCACGTGCATCAATGAGCCTTGGCCGCCCATGACCCTGTCGCCGGTTTACCACTGTTCCTTCCTTGGACCTCTTTTGATAGATACTGACCACTGCAGACCGGGAACACCCCACAAGAGCTGCAGGTTTGGAGATGCTCTGACCCAGTCGTCTAGCCGTCACAATTTGGTCCTCGTCAAACTCGCTCAGATCCTCACGCTCGTCCATTTTTCCTGCTTCTAACATCAACTTTGAGGATAAAATGTTCACTTGCTGCCTGATATATCCCACCGACTAACAGGTGCCGTGATGAAGAGATAATCAGTGTTATTCACTTCACCTGTCAGTGCTCATAATGTTATGCCTGGTCAGTGTATTCACAGAATGTGTTTACTTTGTGTAATATGTTTTGTTTAATGATGTTAAGTGAAGCCACAGCATGTAATCCAAACCCCCACAAAAGGCGTTTTTGTGCATGTTAAGAAATAACATTCTGAAGTAATATGTGACCTTTTTCTTACTAATATTAGGTCACTGTAGTAAATTATTGCATTGTATTATTTTACTATTTTTTGTAGTAAAAATAAACAGTCCCGGGCTGTTTCGAATTAAACAAACCGAGTCGGCTGAATAGATCAGATGGATCGAACTTTTTGTTTTTGTTAGAGGAGCAGAGGATGAGCTGGGCGTGCTGTATCAATACGCCAGTCTGCTTTTGGCCTTCAAGCCACACAGAAATATTCTCTCAGGTCACTAAATCACAGCTTTTTAAAACATATTTTAGGGTGAAGATCTTTAAAACTCTGTTTTTCTTGGGTTTGTACAAAAGGGTCAAATGCAGGTTTTTTGAAAACGTTGACGCCACGTTCGAGTTGATGTTTTGTGAGTATGAGAATTTCCAGCAAGCTTACAGCCAGGTGTCCACATACTTTTGACCATATTGTGTATTTATTTTGGCCCTGCACCCTGGATTTTTGGGTGGCGGTTGATAAAAATGAATTGAAGGAATTACGTGGCTTCTTTACGAGATGGTATCTGGCTCTCACAGAATGTTTACCGTGGTGCTGATGTATACGCTTTTGTCTTTCAGAGCATGTCGTCTGTTCTTAACACACACAGCAGAACAGCCCGAGGACACGGTTCGGTCTAATCAGTTCAGTGTGACTCTCCAGTCCATGAGGAACGTGAGGAACGCAGCCAAAATCTGGAGCGCCTGTACTTGGGGCCTCCTCAGCGGGTCGTCGGTTTAGCATGTTCTTTGCGTTTAAGCGTTGCATCATTATTGTACAATGGAGCAGTTTGGAGGAAAAAAGAAAGTACTGTTTTATTTAATACAAAAGCTATTCATGCTCTCGTTCTGTTCTCTCACTGATGAATGCCAGGCTCTGTTCGGGCCGTCCCGGGGAACATCAGCGTGGGTTGGCGTTTGCGTGTCTGCATGTATGCGGTCGCGCACCATACAGCCGTCGTATAGCCACATGGGCTGGACCGCTATCTTATCTCCTTATCGGTCAGTCTCTCGCCCTCTCTGTCTCTCTCTACTGTAGGATATGAGCAGTTTAGCTGTGATGTCTTTTGAGACAATAGCGGCCTTTGTGAGGACGTCCTGCATTCGGGGTCGAACATGGCGGAACGCCGTGACCCTGTGAAACCGCATTGTACTGACACGCAAGAAAAACGGGGACAGCGAGTCTGGCCTGAAAAAAAGGCCCAATTTCAAGGCTTTGCTTCTCTCCGTTTGGCTTGTTTTCTTCTCTGTATAACAGTTTAAGATTTACACAATACAGAACTCGGGTGGTGTGTACTTGTAGTAGAACCTTTTATGGACTTAAAACCAGCATCAATGACCTTTTTTCCGTTGCATGTGTGTCTGTAACCCAATTCCCGTTTTGTTCGGGGACCTGTTGCGGACCTGTGCTGTCCATTTTATCCTGCAGTGTTCCCACACACAGGTTATACTAGGGAGCCCCTTCCAAAATATATACACAGGCCCCATTTGATTTCATAAGCTGCTGCATTCTTATCTCTCTGCTGTAGAAATTGCATAAAGTCGTGTTCCTCCCCTGTTATTTTGACATGCGAAGCACCGTACGAATACCGTGGGGCCATAACGTGTCTGATAACGTCCGTACAGATGTGTACCTCAAGTAAACACAGTAAAGCTAACTCCACTAGCACTGCTCCACCCCTGCCACCCCGGGCCTCGTCCAGGTTTATCGTCCCCGAGCTCAGGCCTGTGGGAAACACGGTTGTGTGTGTACTGCGTCATAAATCTGCTCTAGCGTGTGTGTTTATTGTCTTCTGCATTTTCGCTTTTCAGATACGAACATCTTTTAAATGTGTCCTGTAAGTTATTGACTCATGAACTCACTCACATACTCGTACACTCATGTTTAGCAGATCAAGTCATGAACATTGTGTTCTCGTTTGTACTGGAACTTTACATAGTAGTGGGTGATAACGGCAATTCATCATCACAAAAGTTTGAGTCCATATACACCGATCAGCCATAACATTTAAACCACCTTCTTGTTTCTACCCTCACTGTCCACTTACCATATAGAAGCACTTTGTAGTTCTACAATTACTGACTGTAGTCCTTCTGTTTCTCTGCAAGCTTTTTTTAACCTGCTTTTACTCTGTTTTTCAATGGTCAGGACCCCCCACAGGACCACTACAGAGCAGGTATTATTTAGGTGATGGATGATTCTCAGCACTGCAGTGACCCTAACATGGTGGTGGTGTGTTAGTGTGTGATGTGCTGGTATGAGTGGATCAGACACAGCAATGCTGATGGAGTTTTTAAACATCTCACCGTCGCTGCTGGACTAAGAATAGTCCACCAACCAAATATATCCAGCCAACAGCGTCCTGTGGGCAGCGTCCTGTGACCACTGATGAAGGTCTAGAAGATGACCGACTCAAACAGCAGCAATAGATGAGCGATCGTCTCTGACTTTACATCTACAAGGTGGACCAACTAGGTAGGAGTGTCTAATAGAGTGGACAGTGAGTGGACATGGTATTTAAAAACTCCAGCAGCACTGCTGTGTCTGATCCACTTATACCAGCACAACACACACTAACACACCACCACCATGTCATTGACACCGCAGTGCTTAGAATGATCCATCACCCAAGTAATACCTGCTCTGTTATGCTTGTTCAGCAGTATATATATATATGGCTGTTGTTATAGCTGAATAGTGGATCACAGGAAATGTGATGTCTAACAAGCTCAGATTGACGTGCGCAGACGTTGGCTCCTTTTATGAATGTATCCTAATGATTCACTCCTGAATAGCATTACATGGTTGGAACATGTGATATTAACGAAAGCCACAGACATTCCACTCAATATGGAATGTAAATCTAATTACTCTTCTGTATAAAGCATTAGAGCAGAAGTGGGTGTTTTAGATTGTTTGTTTTGGTAAATGTGCTGATCTGACAGCGTGAATATATTTTCCAGAATTTTCCCCTCATCTCCTCATCAAGCACATCAGTCTGGGTCAGCGTCTCGCACCGTGATTGGCTGTCGGCAGATCTTGTTTGGAAAATCCATTGCAATTTGCAGCTAAACAAACAACACTGAATGTGTTTCATCACTGTAATTGTGTTTGGAATGATTGCAGAGTCTGAGCTGCTTGTAGGATTGAATTTTCACCGAGCGTTCAGATGCCAGAAACCTTTGCAGGAGAGAACGACACGTTTACATACTGCACTGCCCCAGAGCCTACATCGTGTATAAGCAGCTCTCGGGAACCTAATCCGTATAAAAGTTTTTAATTCATGTATGTAAGCTTTGTTGTTTGCCAAACTTGATCTAAGTATTCTTTATTTTTCCACAACAGCTTTACTTTCCTGGCATTTTACTTACGTTACGTTTTGAATTCTTTGAAAATGTCTCCATCTGGACAACAAGCCTGGATTGTGGTTTGGTGAAACTATGGATTATGAAAATGTCATTTTAGTCATTTCCTGTCTGCCAGCATTACCGACTTACAAAAGGTCTTTTACTTTTTCTACCCCCAGAAAAACTGTGCCGTCGGCCTCACTCCTGAGATATGAAGTTCAGAGTTATTAAATGACGTCTGTATGAAGCATCTGTGTGTAATTATTGCTGGAACTGCTTGATGACTAGAAATAGCAGGTTTTTTTTTTAGTTATGTTGTTTGTCCTTCCATACAGGTTAACATTGTAGGTAAACAGTTACTGATAGTACCTCTTCTGTTTTGGTTTACCCATTCTTTAATGCAGGGTTGTCAAACTCATTTTCACAGAGGGCCACATCTGCATTATGGTGGCCCTCAAAGGGCCGACTGTAACGTATCCTGCTGTGATTGAAGTCTTGGACAATTTGTTGGTTTTCTTGGAGGCTAAATTCTGTGTTTGGTGTCAAAATGGCGAATTTATACTGTATATTTATAATGTATATCTACATTTATGTTGTACTCCTTTACCACAGACACGGCCTTACAACACAAGAGACGTACCGTTTTCTCTTCTTAAAGCACAAACTTGTTTTCACTTCCACATCTGTCATTAAATTTCCTTCTTCTGCTTCAATCTTGGACATATTGGGATTATTTGTAAATATTTCTCAACATCACTTGTTGGAAAAGCGCCTCAGTTAAACGCTGATGTAGAAACACCGCCATCTAGTGGTGGGATGCGGTCACTTTGTAGGTCACAAAATCGGCATGCATTGTCGGATATGCAGTTTATGTACGATTTTACAGTGTATTTTAAGACAATCATACGTCTTTTAAGCTCTCGCAGGGCCACATAAAATGACGTGGAGGGCCTTGAGTTTGACACATGTGCTTTAATGGAAACGGACCATTGGAGTGGTGGAGCGGTTACATTACAGCAGGGACACTGACAGGGTTGAAGCCTGCTGGTGGCTAGATGAATAGATGTTATTTGCATACATTTAAATCATTTTATACATATATTCAAACTTATAGGCTGGACATGTGATCTGGTCTCCGGTCACATGTCCTGGTTCAGTGTTTTCACCAACCTGCTAGTTGTATTTTGTCATTTAGAATCTGATGCCTGCAACACACTTAGAAAACGAGACAGCAGACATATTAGCATACGTGTTCCATCACGTTTCCTATTAATTATACTTTTTAATTAGAACACAATTAGTTGCACTTTTGCAAGTGGAATTTTGCTCACTCTTGCTTGATACGAGACTTTAGCCCCTGTCTGATTCTCCTTTGTATGATGCACTATGTTTTTAAAAAGAGACATCTGGACTGCAGGCAAGCCAGTCAAGCACACACACTTTGTGTATCATGTGCAGAATGCTGAATAACCATGGACTTCCTGGGAAAAGACGCTGCCTAGATATCAGCATATTTCTCATTGCAGAATGTAGGTCTTTTACTATCTTCCACTCATAATATTGTGAAAAGATCCATGAAATCTAAAGACATTTAGGTTTGTGTAGGGCAAGGCCAGACCCCACTGTTGAATGTGTGTGACCTTTGTGCCCCTAAACGTCACTGTATGAGAAACCATCATGTTATTGTGATTATATATACAGCCACATGCATCCTCCATTGGATAGGGATAATCTAGGATTATCAATGTGTGTACAGTACAATGAAATGCTTTATTCACATATTACAACTTGTTTGTAAGCTGAGGTCAGAGCACGGGCCAGCCATTGTAAGTCGTCCCTGAAGCCGAGAGGATTTGGAGCCTTGCTCAAGGGCCCAACGATGGCTGCATGCCAGAGGTGAGATCCACACCCACATCCTTCTAGTGGGTAACCCACAGTTCTACCCACTAGGCTACCACTGGATCGAGAAATCATATTTAAAATTCTGTTACACAAAGTGAAAGCCGTATATCAGTTCTATACTTAATGACAGGTGATAAGTTGTCTGAGCCCAGTCTAATCCCAGATGAACCACAAGCAGTGGAAATGTGAGCTGTGGGGGTTTCAGTTGGTTTTCTGGAAAAACAAACATCAGGTTCTCTGTGCTAAATACAAAAAACCTTCCCTGACTGTTATCAACTAAATAACAGTGCAAAAGCTGTATTGTCATGGTACGTGGGTGCATCAATGGATGGCTGACTTGCACAGTGGTGAAGGTACCATTGCGAAGGTGTAAGTTTGGATTTGCACTCATTACAGCAGTAGGGCATTGTAGACACAGGGTGTGTGTGTGTGTGTGCTTGACTGGTTTGCCTGCAGTCCAGATGTGTCTTTTTTTGAAAATGATCCATATGGTCCACCATGAAGAAGAAAATCACACCAGCGACCACAATCTACTGAGCAGCAAAACAATTAGTGTGCAACACTTAGGGTGTGTTCGAAAAGCTAGGGAGCTGTCTACATAGACAGCATTTTACGTCATCCTGTGCGCGCTCCCGAGAAGGAGGCTGTTCGAAATCCTAGATGCCTTAAAATCCTCACTTCTGAGGCATCTTCATATTTCAATGTTATTTTGGCTCAAGAACGAGTGAGCATCCGACGCTGCCTTAGTGATCAAGGCAATCCCAGAATTCATTGCGGGTCGGGTGCTCTTCTTTCTTCTCTCTGACGGGGCGGAGAAACGAATGGAGTTATTTTCAAACGTAAATAAAATATTACTGAATTTTAACTTGTATAAACTTGTACTGAGTGTTTTTATTTGCAAGTTCGGGCTTGTCAGGAAATGTAACCGTTATCGGTACATGAAGGAAGATGTTATATTGACGTTAGCGTGCTGTGCTACCTCATCCATTGGTTTTAATGGCAAGATGCTAAACGCGAAATGCAAAACCCGATGGAATCGCTATCTAAGTAGTGCGTTCGAATAACCTGCCTTATAAGTCATTGACTTATTAGAATCCTCTCTACTATGGCAGCTGCCTATGTAGACAGTAAGACAGCAAGGCAGCTCCCTAGGTTTTCGAACACACCCTTAGTGTCCTCAGTTCCCAAACAATTAAAACGTATAATTAAGGTGATGCAACTCAGTGGTAAAAATGTGTTTATATTTACAAATACATTTGGGTCACTAAAATTTGTGCTTTTGTCAGTTACAGACTTAGAAGAATAAAGCTGTTAGCTGTGTGTGTGGGAGGGACGGGTGTTCCACTGTGTGGCCACATTTTTTGCCTATATAGTGTACATACCAAATGACAAATGTGCTTTTAACTTCATTGAAAGTCACTGAAAATATTTCATGTATTGTTCCTACAGCTTAAATTGTCACGGTATTGCGAGATTTGTTCTAATTTTGTAAGAAATGCGAACATTTCTGTATTGTGGAAACTCTGCTATCGGGTTTTGCATCTGTAACGTGACTGTCAGGTGTCATGTGACAGTCATACACATCTCCATACCATGCATATTTCTGTATATATGAAAATACCAGTAGTGACTGATGAGGAATTTTCTATGTGGGGCTGTTTGAACCATATTTGGTCAGTTTCAGCCACCGTCCTAATATGATTGAACACAAACTGCAGGCCACCAGTGCTCTGAAGTGGTCAGTAATGACTTAATTGCCAATAAAATGATCAGGAGACTAATAGAATTCATGAGGGCCATACGGCGCCTCTGTGGGAAGCGCCTCTAGGGGGTGCCACGGTGGTTGCACAGCAAGAAGGTCCTGGGTTTCCTCCCACAGTCCAAAAACATGCAGTCAGGTTAATTGGAGACACTGAATTGCCCTATAGGTGAATGGTTGTGTGTATGAATGTGTGTCTGCCCTGCGATGGACCCAGGGTGTTACTGTGTGCCTTGTGCCCATTGAAAAGCTAGGATAGGCTCCAGTTCACCTCACTTGCATGTCTTTGGACTGTGGGAGGAAACCGGAACACCCGGAGGAACCCCCGCAGACACAGGGAGAACATGCAAACTAAACACAGAAAGGACCCGGACCGCGCCACCTGGGGATCGAACCCAGGATCTTCTCGCTGTGAGACGACAGTGCTGCCCACTTAGCCACCATGCCGCAGATTGGATAAGTGGTTAAGAAAGTGAGTGAGTGTATTATATGGTATTTTAATATCCTTTAGTAGTAGATGGGGCAGCGCCCTAGCGCCCTCTATTGCCCAGCAGCGGCTTCTAAACACATAAATCATCCTGCTGTGTACCATAGTTGTACCAGGTACAGTGGACAATCTCACATACCCATCTCATACCACAGCAGACAACATCACAGATACGTGGAAGTGATGTCTTAGTCAGGGGATTACGGTGCACGTGGTGTAATTAGAACATCGACATTCTTCACATGCTGTGCACGCAGCTCCTCACCACGCTGGTGTCAAACAGAGTTGAACTTCCAGGTGTGTTCAAGGTGCGAGTCGCAGTTTGAGCTTCAGAGTGATGAAGATTTGTGGATGTGCTGCTGCGGAATGGAGCACAGCATGTCTGATCACTTACATTCCTCACGCCGCAGAGTAATCGAGGAAACACCGGTGTGAAACTGAAAGAGGGGAACAGTGAAATCTGGAACTGATTAGTCTGATTGTTTGTGGGGTGTAAAGTGTAAGTGATGGATTAAAGACTCGGCTCACTTGGTTGACAGTGTTTTATTAAAGGAATCCATACAGAGTGTGCTGTACAAAGGATTAGATTCAACAAAATACATGATTCTGATTGGCCAGGTGGTGTAGTTAATTTTTAATAACAGCACGACTCTGACGTGAACAGTTCTGACGAACAGTACTGGCTGCAGGGAAAAATATTAATTAAAGTGCTGACTTTAATATGTTCTTCATTTCAATCATTTCCAAAGCGCCGGAGACTTGTTTGGTAGACGTGCCGAGCTTAGGCGCTAAATTTCCCAGGCACAATAATTTTATCAGCTCACCTGTTCTGTGTTTAGTAGTCTGTGGCATACTGGGGGTTTTATTATTATTATTATTATTATTACAGTTGTTGTGAGTCTGCAGCCACATAAAAACACTGGATACAAAGCTCGTAAACCTTTTCAATTTAAAAACAATGAATATTTGACTTTGCTCAGTTCCGCCTGGCAGTAGACGCAGTTGGACTGAAACTGTTCTCTCTGGACTAGACTTTAAAGCAGTCTCTGCACCTCATCAAACGGTACTTCCTACACCCGAGGGCAATGCTTTAAAAGCCTGGCTGGACATCAGCTCGGGGCTGAGTCCTCTGACTCCCAGACACACTCTCTGGCGCTTTGGCTAGCTTTCATTTCAAGCTTTTACATCTGGGAACTGTGGCTTGATTGCACCAAAAATGTCCCACAGACTGGACTGAACAATGAAGAACTCATCCTGTAATTCTTCCTGTAATTTTATGGGAGTTTTTTCTTGCCACTGTCGCCCTCGGCTTGCTCAATAGGGTTTTTTTATGTCTGTTGGTCCTGGATTCGGTAAAGTTGCTTTGACCCTGAACACATGTGGCTCCAGGGGCGCCGTACAATGGGTG
Source organism: Trichomycterus rosablanca (assembly GCF_030014385.1). Lineage (NCBI taxonomy): Eukaryota > Metazoa > Chordata > Actinopteri > Siluriformes > Trichomycteridae > Trichomycterus > Trichomycterus rosablanca. The sequence continues at coordinate 3,221,674 of NC_086006.1, read as the reverse complement.
ACTTTGTGCTCTAACCATGTACTATACATGTGTAGATGTATATATGACGAATAAGACGTTCTATTTTATCAATGGATTTACAAACCAACGCAATTCATTCACATTTTACATGCTGTCCTAACTTTTCTGGTTTTAATACTTTACTTCAATTACTGCAGTGTGTTAACCCAACCTTAAAATAATTATTATAAATAATTATATAATATATAATTATATAAAAAATAATTATAAATAATTATTTATATATTATCATACTCTCAGTGCATTGATCTACTTTAGAATCACACACAGCATCTTTCAACTTCTCAATAATATAAACATAACATTTATGTTCTTGTGCAAATTGCTTCTGGTTTTATTGGTTCATTGATTGTTGCTCTTGGTTGAGAAAAATCCATCATATAAGCTGAACTAAAAAACTAAAACAGAAAAGTTTGAATACTTTTTCTTATTGTAATTGGCTAGTCAAGGCAAATTTGGCGTAAAATAAGTCGATTATTCGTAGTATAAATAAGCACACACACAGAAGAGCTTAAGCAAACAGCTTCTTCATCAAATCAAAGACGTGAAAGCCCTGCGTGACCTCCGTTAAAGTCAACACTTTTCTCTATTAATAGAGCTGGAAGCGGTTGGCAATAACCCGTTGTGCTGTGAGCTAGATAAAGCACCGGTCATTAACACGCCGTGTGCTATCTGCTATTAGACATAAATGTGATCGTCCTTTCAGCAGCTATTGTTAGATGTGCTATTACTGCTCTTATCAGCCCAGTTATTTTAAGTGAAGTATTTCACTGATCGTTAACCCTAATTTATGTCGTCCGGCATAAATACTTTTTATAAGAGACGACAGGGCAAGCATCATGCGATTAAAATTACTCGGTCTGTAGATCGGCTCAGTCATCTGAGGTTCCGGCCTGTTTGTTTTTCAGATTTGTTAGTTGTATTGGGAATAGTTGACTTTTATTGTGGCAGTCAATCAAACCATTTGATTAAAATAATACACTGGTGTGAGAATTCGTGCATTGCGAAATGTTTGGGCTCATCTGGGTGCTCCAGCAGAACAGTGAACCAAAACAAACGTCAGAACTGGACTGGGGATGGTTGAATAGGGCTTTTGAGATGGCTTTACCAAAGTCTGACCTCAACTCTGCACAGAACATGTGGTCTGTCTGTGCCTTCAGTTCTGCGTTTGTCATTTTCCTTGTTTTGTTTGTGACACTGTGAGCGAAGGACGCTAATAGATGCCTCAGTCGATGAGACGCCCAGCTCGTAAGTGAGATGTAAAAGCTGCTGCCAAATAATTATGATAAAGTCGACCAAAGTAAAACCGCTATTTAATAAAATCAGAAATTAATCTGAGACGAGATGCGTGACTGCTCGTATTCAGTGGCAGTTTATTCAGACACAGACAAAAGTGCTTTATATGCAGGGTCTGAGGTAATCGAATTGATTAGCTTAATTATATGTCAGGTATTATGTCATGCCTGTTTTAATTACACAGTAATTCATGGTTACGCTACACTGGTAGAAATGTCCGAGTTCTGGACTGCAATTAGATTTTTGGATCTAGTTTCAGACACGGGAACATTGAATCATCTGAATAAGATGTTTAGAAAATTCCTGTAATCTGTGGACACGGTAAAGTGTGGATCTGTCTTGTTCCTTTACCGGCAGTTTACTTAGTCACTGTGTCCAAGTATGAACCAGTAATGAGGCAGAATCTCAGTCTGGTGTCCAGAATGGAGATCATGATGATTTCCTCAGTAACTGATATACACACTGATCAGACAAGCCACCTCCTTGTTTCTACACTCACTGTCCATTTTATCAGCTCCACTTACCATATAGAAGCACCTTGTAGACCATCTGTAGTCCATCTGTTTCTTTACATACTTTTTTAGCCTGATTTCACCCTGTTCTTGAATGATCGGGACCCCCACAGAGCAGGTATTATTTAGGTGGTGGATCATTCTCAGCACTGCAGTGACACTGACATGGTGGTGGTGTGTTAGTGTGTGTTGTGCTGGTATGAGTGGAGTTTTTAAATACCGTGTCCACTCACTGTCCACTCTATTAGACTCCTACCTAGTTGGTCCACCTTGTAGATGTAAAGTCAGAGACGATCGCCCATCTATTGCTGCTGTTTGAGTCGGTCATCTTCTAGACCTTCATCAGTGGTCACAGGACGCTGCCCACGGGGCGCTGTTGGCTGGATATTTTTGGTTGGTGGACTATTCTCAGTCCAGCAATGACAGTGAGGTGTTTAAAAACTCCAGCAGCACTGCTTTGTCTGATCCACTCATACCAGCACAACACACACTAACACACCACCACCATGTCAGTGTCACTGCAGTGCTGAGAATGATCCACCACCTAAATAATACCTGCTCTGTGGGGGTCCTGTGGGGGTCCTGACCATTGAAGAACAGCATGAAAGTGGGGTAACAAAGCATGCAGAGAAACAGATGGACTACAGTCAGTAATTGTAGAACTACAAAGTGCTTCTATATGGTAAGTGGAGCTGATAAAATAGATAGTGAGTGTAGAAACAAGGAGGCGGTTTTAATGTTATGGCTGATAGGTGTTGACAGCAGCTAACAGGGTTACAGCAGATGCAATATATTGCTGTTGATGATTCAGTGAGGGTAAAAAAGGCATTAATTATATGCAGCAAACAAAACTTGTTGTGCTTCGTCTTGTTTACGGCCTTTTATATCATCCTAAACTGGTTTGCTTAGTCTCAGAATGAGTGCATGGGTATCTGCCCAGTCATGTTAACAGATCAGAGAGGTTTGCTTTCAGCTACCCTGTGGCAACGAGTAAGTGGTGGTTATAAAATCCTATAGATTTTGGCTAGAGTGAAAGTTATAATGATGTAGAAAGGAGGACTTTTGTGGTGAAAGGCTGCCCAATATGAACCAAAAGTTCAGGTTAGAATGTCAAGGGTTGACTTGATATTAACCACTAATGATCAATTAAAGAAAGCTTAACTCCATATATCTGGGGGAAGCTAAACAGAGTGTTAGCACTGTGCTTTGGAAAAGTTAGCATTAGTACGGCAAGTCAGGGTTGAGTCAGGAAGTTCAGTCTAGTGGTCATCACCCAGGTGGCAGACAGGTCAGGCAAACATCAGTCCTTCTCTGACTCTTCTGTGCTTACTGGCTCGGTCTGCCTGCAAAGCTAAACGGACAGTTCAAATATCTGGAGATTGTAAAGCATTGTATTTATGTGAAGAAAAGAAAAATGAGAAGATCCTTGGCATTTTGTTTCGGACACAATGCCGTGCGTCTTGAGAACGCAGCCAGCCTTGAGGCGCTGAAACCTTTGCGGTGGATGTCACGTTATCCAGCCTCTTTGTACCTTAATGTAAACAATACATCATGTTCGGAGCGGAGCGGCACGGCTCGCCACTTGTGTTTTGCTCAGCTGGACTGACCTTGTGTGACAGACAGCCGCAGTACCGTCCGAGAACACTTTTACATCCTCTCTGCCCAGAATACCAATGAGAGACGGAGATGAAATGGCTTGTGGAAGTAAAGGAACAGCATTGATGGAGCCATTAGATTCCATTTAGCTGTATCATCAGATGTTGTTTTAACAGATAAGATAGATTCGAGGACACTATTAGCCGTTAACTTTACCCACGATAAACCTCATTCTAATCCCAGCATCCTCTGCTTGTTCTCCGATTGCCAATTTGCCAATGTTCTCCTCGCCAATTTGCTCCTGTCCTCATTCGGCCTCCGAGCTTAAGGCAGTACCAGAAGATTGTCTTGTAACAAGTAGCTTGTTTTGGTATTCTTAAGAGTAGGATAATAGTGCTATAAAAAGGAAATGCACCTCTCACAAGGCTCTTAAAAATGTTTTATAGTGTGTAATTGCATGACTGACTCCATGGTCTATTTGTACATTTGCTCTGTTCCTGTAGAAGACATGATCATTTATCAGCAGCACCATGCCTCAAACCGCTATAAATAATGAAGAAATATGCCGTTTTGGAGTGCAGAGAGAGAGAGAGAGAGAGAGAGAGAGAGAGATAGGTAGAGATGAATGAAGAGAAGTCTGATATTAAATGAGGCGGCAAAGTAACTTCCTGTCTGTGCAGAATAACGTGTTAGAATGAGGTCAGCTTTTCCCCCCTGTGTTTTTATCCATAAATTACTAACATATCACTGCTTTATGGCTAATTTGGGAATAAGCAGGGCTGCACGGTTAACCATATTTAACAGTGATTGGATGGTAGTCAAATGTCATACAGAAACATGGGTTTGATTCTTGCCTCGCCTCGCCTTACCTTGCATGGTCACTCTCTCTGAGGGGTTTTCACTTACTGTTTGGGTTTTGTCCAGACACTTTCAATCATATACGGAAGGTGGAATATCTACTCTAAATTGCATTTAGATGTACAGTAAGTGATTAAGACCCAATAACGCACACCGGCCTGCTGTTTTATCAGAAACAGATCAGTGTAAATGCTGTAAGGAAAACCTACCGTGTTTCAGTTTTAAATGCACCACAGTGACACGCCACAGCACTTTCGGTTTTGAAGAGAATGTACAGTAGTTGTATGCAAATTTGGCCGCCCACATATTTTGTTAATTGCTATTCTTGTGTGAAGTAAAGGAAGTAAACACAACCCCTTATTTAAACTACAGTGCATGAATGTTTATTGAGACAAAATCTCCATCCAGAAGACGTGGTCAAGAACAAAGCAAGGTCGGTCCATCTGCACACAGATTATCGAAGCAGTAGAACATGGAACAATGCCCAGTACAGGCTCGTACAAATGTTTCGGCTCCCTTCAAATGTAGGTCTAAATTTACCAAGCCTTTTACACAACACTATATGCTAATAATTTAAACATTGGGGATAACAGGGGCCTTATTATGTGAAGCAAAACACAAATTATGCACTAAAAATGGACGCAGAGAAAAACACCTTTAGAACAATGTGCTCGACCTCTTTTTAAACATTCATGTATATTTATGTGACCTAATTTAGATTCTCTTCACTGAAACGGAGCCTTTAATCAAACATGTTTCACCCTTATAGCCAATGCACAAAAGAAATAAAACAACTCATGCTGAGATTGTTACTGTGATTATTGATTAGATTATTCATTAGATTATTCATTAGATTATTCATTAGATTATTGTTGACTGTTGCTGAGATTATTGATTAGATTATTGATTAGATTATTGATTAGATTATTCTTGATTGTTGCTGAGATTATTGATTAGATTATTGATTAGATTATTTCTGATTGTTGCTGATTGTTGCTGTGATTGATTAGATTATTGATTAGATTATTCATTAGATTATTCATTAGATTATTGTTGACTGTTGCTGAGATTATTGATTAGATTATTGATTAGATTATTGATTAGATTATTGTTGATTGCTGCTGAGATTGTTGATTAGATTATTGATTAGATTATTGTTGATTGTTGCTGAGATTATTGATTAGATTATTGTTGATTGTTGCTGAGATTATTGATTAGATTATTGATTAGATTATTGTTGACTGTTGCTGTGATTATTGATTAGATTATTGTTGATTGTTGCTGAGATTATTGATTAGATTATTGATTAGATTATTGTTGATTGTTGCTGAGATTATTGATTAGATTATTTCTGATTGTTGCTGATTGTTGCTGTGATTGTTGATTAGTTTTTTTGCTGATTGTTGCTGATTGTTGCTGATTGTTGCTGTGATTAATATTGATTGTTGCTGATTGTTGCTGTGATTAATATTGATTGTTGCTGATTGTTGCTGTGATTGTTGATTAGATTATTCATGATTGTTGCTGATTGTTGCTGTGATTGTTTATTAGATTATTGATTAGATTATTGTTGACTGTTGCTGTGATTATTGATTAGATTATTGTTGACTTGCTGAGATTATTGATTAGATTATTGATTAGATTATTGATTAGATTATTGTTGATTGTTGCTGAGATTATTGATTAGATTATTGATTAGATTATTTCTGATTGTTGCTGATTGTTGCTGTGATTGTTGATTAGATTATTCTTGATTGTTGCTGATTGTTGCTGTGATTGTTGATTAGTTTTTTTGCTGATTGTTGTTGATTGTTGCTGGAAAGATTTTAAGCAAGAAGTAATAATTGAAGTTTTTTGAAGATTTTGAAGTTTCCTGAGTGTTAACAGGGTAAGAATGCAAACCGAGCTGTTTACACCCACAACCTTCTCATCAGTTTAATTACTTTAATAATCTGTTGGTGAAAGGATTACACACCAGGTTCTCAGACTTTTAAGGAAGGGATGAAACTAGTTATACCAGAACAGTTGGTTTTCTAGTCTAAATATAGTCACGGTGTTATTGGACTAGATTTTAGAGTTTAGATCTGAACTTGATTATTCTGTCAGTCAGTGTTTGATAAGCCGTGACAGGCTGTACAGGTATGTGCTGATGCAGCTGAGAGATTATTTTTCAGAACTAATAACGCCAGTCAACAAAGCTTTTGTTTATTCATTCATTGTTTGTTTTACCACCGTTTTATCCTGGTCAGGGTCACAGTGAGTCATTTGGCAAAAGGTAAGAAACACCCCCAAAAGGCAAATGCACACTCTCACACACTTACTTGCATATGTTTGGACTGTGAGAGGAAACTGGAGCATCTGGAGGAAACCCACATAGACACAGGGAGAACATGCAAACTCCACACAGAAAGGACCCTATCTGTCAAGTCAGGGAGTGGAACACAGACCCTTCTTGCTGTAAGGCGACAGCGGTACCCACTGTGCCACTGTGCCACCCTGAGCTCTTAAATTAATAACAATAATAATAATTATTACTATAGTTTGGGTGTAGTTTTTCAAACTTTCTAAAGAGCTGATGTTAGTTTATTCCTGGTAGTAAATTTGTGTCTGTGGGAATTTGTGCCCATTTAGTCAGAAAAGACAGCATTTGTGTGACTGGGCACTGATGTTGGTCAAGAAAGCCTGAATTGATGTTCCAGTTCATGCCAGAACTGTTCAGTGGGGGGCACGGTACACAGAGCTCTGACCAATCGAGATTTTCTTCTCGTCTTTATAGAGCTTGCTTTGTGCACAGGGACACAGTCATGCTGGAATGGGACAGAGCCCTCCCTAAACTGTTGCTGCAAAGTTGGAAGCATATAATTTTCTTTGTATAATTGATTTATTACACCTGTTAGTGATTGTTGTATGACTTTTGTCCATATAGTGTATTTTACTTGGGCAGATGTGTTTGTTATAGGACAGATTGTAGCCTAGCGGTTAAGGTACTGGACTAATAAGCAGGAGGTCGCTGGGTCAGTCCCCTCCACTGCCAGGTTGCCACCGTTAGGCCCTTGAGCAAGACCCAAAACACTCAATTGCTTAGGCTGTAAGTCACTTTGGGTAAAAGCATCTGCTAAATGCAGAAAATGTAAATGTTATTTTGATTTAGGAGCTTCAGTCAAACTATTTTATGTGGTGAGAGACCGAGAGAGAGAGAGAGAGCGAGAGAGAGAGAGAGAGAGAGAGATTAGACAGAAGGAACAGACTAAATACTCTCAGACAGTTGACATGAAGCAGGTGTGAATCTTTCTCCTCGGTCCAATCCAAAAAGGGTAAATTTTTAATCAGGCTTAACTTTGAGTGATCCAAATAAAGTAAAGGAAGAGGGGAGGATAATCGCTGTCAGCTTCAAGCGGAACAGTAGGCGCTTGACCCCCTGCTGGAGAATGAAAGCAGGGCTGTTCGGGTTCGGCTGCGTGGTAGATGTCCACGCCATGTGTTGACATTTCGCAGCGGCCGATTTAGCATTTCTGAGAATCTTTCGAGAGATTGGAGAGTTGGTTTGTGTGTCCAGAGGCCTTGTTAGGGGCTGGATGGATGGGGAAGGGGGGGGGGGGGGGGGGGGGGGCTGTCGGTATGCCTTAATTTGGAGCAGAAAAGACAAAAGTCATGTTCCTCCCAGTGGGATCTTCAGTTTCTCTCGCAGGAATTTCCGGATGCCTGTGACGGATTATTGAGTCGACTGAAGTGAAATTATGATTGACTGATTCTGTGTTTCCCAGGATGTCGTCAAAAAGTCAGAAAGACTGTTGGATGGTTTGCCACTCGATTAATAAACAATGATAATAATAAAAACATTCATATTCATTCTGCAGTTTTTTCTCTGCATTAGACGCACATATTGTGCAGAATTTAGTCTGAATGTGCTGAGGCCGGAGTTAGGTAAAGCTCTGTATTTCCTCAGGGATCGCTCTTGTCATACTGCTCAGCTGAGACTAATTTAGGTTTGGGCCAAAGCATGACTTAAACTCGGCCTGTTTTGCACATGGCCTACATCCAGGACACCCTTGTCCCCACTCCCACTCCCACACCCACCCACTTTAAACAGTAACATGTGCATCCTAGCATAGCGGAGTTACAGCAGGATCATACAGTATAGTTATGAAATGCTTCGAAATGTATTTGATGCCATGTTCACTTACTGGTCACTTTATTAGGAATGCCATACTAATATTGGGTCAGATCTCTCGTCGTTACTCTCCACTCTTACTCACTCACTGTCTTAACCGCTTATCCAATTAGGGGTCACGGGGGGGATGGGGCTTTGTGCGCTGGAGCCTATCCCAGCTTTTCAATGGGTGCAAGACACACAGTAACACCCTGGACGGGGCGCCAGTCCATTGCAGGGCAGACACACACACACACCTATAGGGCAATTCAGTGTCTCCAATTAACTTGACTGCATGTTTTTGGACTGTGGGAGAAAACCAGAGCTCCCGGGGGAAACCCACGTAGACACAGGGAGAACATGCAAACTTGATCGAACCCAGGACCTTCTTGCTGTGAGGCGACAGTGCTACCCACTGAGCCACCGTGCCACCCTCATTGCTCTTCAAACATATAAATTTTTTTCATGATACAGGTCCATGTTGACATCATTGCAGATGTGTTGGCTAAACATTCATGCAGTTTTGTTTACTGCATCCCAAAGGTGCTTAATTAGATTTAAATCTGGCGACTGTGGAGGCGATTAGTACATCCAACTCATTTTGATGTAACACAAGTCTAAACTGTTGACTCAAGGCAGGTTGGATTCGGGGATCCATGATGTTCATACACAATTTTGATCTTATCATCTGCATGACACAGCAGAAATCGAGAAATAATTTGAATGACGGGACTGGAACCCGATGATTTTTTGCTGTTGTAGCTCATCTGCCTCATGTTTTAGATTATCACATGTTCTTCATTCCCAGAGGCTTTTCCACTCATGATGGTTGTAAAGAGCGGTTATTTGATCTACCTTAACACTCCTGTTAGCTCAAACCGGTCAGGTCATTCCCCCCTGACCTCTCTTATCAACAAAACAAGCTGTAGAACTGTCGCTTGCTGGATGTTTTTGGTTAAGTGCATGAAAAAATCCTATGAGACCAGCGATTTTTGGCACTGTATTGCACCAAAAACAGTGTCATGACCAGAGTCCCTGGGGTCACATTGAGATCACTTGAGTGTCTGTATTATTTTATGGACTGCACTGCTGCCACTACTGGACCATTATATAATAAGCATATATAGGCAGCCATCTGTAATCTTTAAACCCTGCAGTTTTTAATAGTTAATAAAGCTTTTAAATGTCAGAAGTTGGATTCACATCTTTAAAAATACATATTGTCCCTAGTTTGATTAGTTTTTTTTATGCTTACTATCTTATATTTCAATAAGTAGTCCAATTTTATGACTGCTGAACCTGCTGAATAGAAGAATTACACAGCTCGATTATAAATATTTACTTTCTATTCAAAGCCGGTCCTCTTGGCTTCTTTTTTTCCCTTTTTTATTTATATCTCTTTTGTTTTTAACTGATAGTAGTTGAAAGTTCATGTCGTTGCCTTATAAGTCGATGTTTGGACTCTCTTCAAGGTCCTGCCACTGATGCTGTGCTAAAAGTAAATACTGATTCAACATCAGATGGAAAAGTAGAAAATCTGGCCCGGATACAGTAAGAGTATAAACAAAGATTTAGACCGTTATACCCCATCGTCCTCCCAGCTAATGCGTTACACACACGCACACACACACACACACACACACACAGACTTTATCCACTTCTGTTCTTTACAGCATTAGATTTGCTACAGCTAATAAACACCACGCCGGTCACCAAGATGGTTTTGTATTTATATACTAGAATTTTAAAATAAAAATCCCCAACATTAATAATTTAATTTTGTCAAGTGACCAATTATGTAACATGAGTTCATTGTGTACCGACCTAGACATGAACAATTCTAGCTTAAATAAATGACAACAACAACAATATGAAGGAGGAAATATGAGTGAGGTTGCATATACATGTATACAATTCAAAAAATGAAGTAAAACAGTGAATTGTTTTGACTATTTTTAATTATTTGCACTATTTGCATTATTCGTTTAATTAATAAACAATAACCCGATCTTGTTCATTTATGGCCACTTTGTGTTCGGGGCCAATATGACCTCTTATTAAATATTTAATCAATCTGGTTGATTAATATGAGGGTTTTATTTTACCTGTATTTTACCTTAACGTATAAGTATTAAGAATAAGTATTATTTAGTTTGCTATGGTAAATATAAATACATTTAATAAATGAAAACAAAATTATTTGTGTTCTGTTATATACAGCCTACAGTGTGCTGCACTTATAAAATAATAGTCAATATAAGAGCAATATATATCTACACACAGATGTATGCAAAAGTGCAGACACCCTGACCATGATATATTTTGTAAATTTTTTGTACAAATGCATAAATAAATCAATAAACTATTAGGTACTTACATGTAGAATTAAACACTTGGTCTATATTATATTTACATTTTCTGCCTTTTCAGACGCTTTTATTCAAAGCAATTTACAGTCTAAGCAATTGAGGGTTAAGGGCCTCACTTAAGTGGTGGGGTTTGAACCAGTGGTGGGGTTGGGGTGGGGTTTGAACCAGTGACCTTCTGCTTACTAGTCCAGTACCTTAACCACTAGGCTACAACTCTTATATGCCCAGTTTTACCCTCCAGATCAAAAATACGTGAGATTTACAGAAGCTCATCCGAGCTGCAAATTATCGTCCTAGCACATTAAAAAGTTCTATAAATGGAACGTACATACGATAGAGGAAAGGAAGACGGAAAAAGTGAGGTGTCACCAGCAGTAAATGTCATCAGCCTTCAAAATATGAGCGCAGTGATACAAGACTCGTTTCTTTAACGTCATGCTCAGATATACAGTATATGGCATTTATATTTGCTTTGTTAATTAAACATATTTAAATTTGATACCACGATGACCAATATTTGGATTCTTTAAGTACTGTTTTTTCCTGAATGTCTTATTGAGGTTGAATCAACTACGAATGATATTTAGCAAAATCTAATTTGAACAAAATAATTATTCATTTCTTACAGTCATGTTCTCACTGAAGCATAATTCCTGTGTTATCACATCTGCGTGTTTGATATTAAAGTGCAGCGTTTCAAATCACATCTGTTTTCTTTACCAATTACACGTTTGCTTTCCTCAAGGTCCCTTGATAGTGTGTTTTTTTGGAAAGGCACAGACTCCCCGCAGTCTCGATGGCATTATATGAGACAAATGCGTCATCTCAGCTAAATGGATGCTTGATGAGCTTTGCTCTTCTGCCTGGCTGAAACTCTTTACTCAAAAGATCTTCTTTTTTTCCAAAACAAGCCCTTTTTTCCAAAGCTTTGCTGTGTCATTAGTTGTCAAGAGGGATAAATTGAAGCCATGCTTTTTCTTGCTGTGTAAGTCGTGCTTTTTTTGCTGAGCTCTTACACTTAGCATTGCTGCTCTGCAGCGTTACGAAGCTTATTATTCCTTTAAATAAACACTACAGGGCCAGAACTATGTAGACACCACTCCATATAAATAATAATGATAATAATAACGATAATAACAACAACAATAGTAATAATAATATTAATAATAATAATAATGATAATAATAATAATAATAATAATAATGACAATAACAACAACAATAATAATAATATTAATAATGATAATAATAATAACAATAATGATAGTAATAATAATAATGATAATAATAATAACAACAACAACAACAATAATAATAATAATGATAATAATAATAACAATAATAATAGTAATAATAATAATGATAAAAAATAACAATAATAACAACAGCAACAATAATAATAATAATAATAACAGTAATAATAGTAATAATAATAATGATAAAAATAATTACAATAATAAAAACAATAATAACAACAACAATAATAATAACAATAATAATAACAATAATAATAACAACAATAATAATAATAATGATAAAAATAATAATAATAATGATAATATGACTCAAGTCCTCATGCTGTTGATAGTAGGTGCTTCATGGCCATGTTGATTGACAAACATTAACAAACCTTACAGCACCAATAAGTAAGTCTTGCAAAACTATAATATTACTATTAGAGTGACATGGTGGCTCAGTGGGTAGCAAGAAGGTCCTAGGTTCAGTTCCCAGGTGGAGCGGTCTGGGTCCCCTCTGTGTGGAGTTTGCATGGTTTCCCCGTGTCTGTGTGAGTTCCCTCCGGCAGTTCATTCGTTGTCTGTTTTACCACCGATTTATCCTAATCAGGGTCGTGGTGGGTACAATTCTATGGGTATAAGGCAGGAAGCACACCAGACAGGTTGCCAATCCACCACAGGGCAGACACACACACACAGACTCATACCTAAGGCAACTTTAGTGTCTCCAGTTAACTAAGCTTCATCCTCGGGAGTGAGAGATTCACTTTAAAATGTAAGAATTCTGACCGCTCTCCTGTAGGGTCAGTTGGGTCATTTTCTGCTCTGATAATAATTCATAAAATTCAAGATTCGTCCTAGTGAGATTTAATTCAACAGATCCCCTTTAATCACGACCTCTCTACGATTTTATTCAGACTATCTTGTTAAAGACTTTGGTCCCCCCGGTCCATTAATTCACCATTAAACTGCATCATATTACCACAAACACAACACCAGTAACCACCGGCCTCCTCTTAAATACTATTAAAAAACCATCACTGCCTGTTGAATAACACACAGCTCGCCGTCGTACGGACCGTTTCAATTTACAAACCAAGTGTTACTAATTATTATAAACCATTTCAAACCCAGCAAGAACCAGAGGAAACATTTAATCATCACCATCACTGTTTCATCAGTGAATTTAAACCTTAATGAATGACTTTTATTAAACTAAAACTCCAAGAAATTATTATTTTAATAAGAAATTTTAACATCTCTTCAGTGTAGTCAGTTAGATAATTCCCTGGTATGATGATGGTTCTGTAATCGTACTCTCGCTCCTTCATGATTAACATTATCTGTCTGACGTCAGTAAAACATTTAAAGGCCGTTAGTGTTTTTCTTTTGTAATGAAATATCAACAGCTTTTTGTATTTAATTTTATTTAAACAATGATCTCAGCTTTCTGCTATGCTTTCTTCTTGTGTGTGTGTGTGTGTGTGTGTGTGAGAAACCCCGCTCTCAGCTGCCAGGGTCTCAGTGGGCGTGTTGCGCTGAGTTTGAAGTTAGCATGAAGTGCTAATTCCAGCAGCCTGGACACTGACATGCTGAATAATGAATGGCACTGCAGAGGAAATGGAAATAAGGCAGCTCAGCCTGCTCTGCTTCCCGAAGCTCCGCCGCTTCTTTTCTCTCGTAGAAGTAAAAATAGTAAAGCATGAAGAGATAAATCCACCCAGTAACATTAGTGCGTTTGATTTCTTTATGATCTTAGAGATTAAGATTACTTAGCATTGTTGGGATTGTTTTCACCCGTGTCTTGCTGATAGGTGTGTTTATTTAGGCTGATCTGCTGTCTCGTGGTCATTTCCTCGTATCTGTTACATCTTGCTGACTTTTGGCACACCTGAAAACTCCATCAGCTCTGCTGTGTCTGATCCACTCATACCAGCACAACACACACTAACACACCACCACCATGTCAGTGTCACTGCAGTGCTGAGAATGATCCACCACCTAAATAATACCTGCTCTGTGGTGGTCCTGTGGGGGTCCTGACCATTGAAGAAGAGGGTGAAAGCAGGCTAAAAAGTATGTAGAGAAACAGATGGACTACAGTTAGTAATTGTAGAACTACAAAGTGCTTCTATATGGTGAGTGGAGCTGATAAAATGGACAGTGAGTGTAGAAACAAGGAGGTGGTTTTAATGTTATGGCTGATCAGTGTATATATGTATGTATATATATATATATATATATATATATATATATACAGTGTATCACAAAAGTGAGTACACCCCTCACATTTCTGCAAATATTTCTTTATATCTTTTCATGGGACAACACTATAGACATGAAACTTGGATATAACTTAGAGTAGTCAGTGTACAGCTTGTTTAGCAGTGTAGATTTACTGTCTTCTGAAAATAACTCAACACACAGCCATTAATGTCTAAATAGCTGGCAACATAAGTGAGTACACCCCACAATGAACATGTCCAAATTGTGCCCAAATGTGTCGTTGTCCCTCCCTGGTGTCATGTGTCAAGGTCCCAGGTGTAAATGGGGAGCAGGGCTGTTAAATTTGGTGTTTTGGGTACAATTCTCTCATACTGGCCACTGGATATTCAACATGGCACCTAATGGCAAAGAACTCTCTGAGGATGTGAGAAATAGAATTGTTGCTCTCCACAAAGATGGCCTGGGCTATAAGAAGATTGCTAACACCCTGAAACTGAGCTACAGCATGGTGGCCAAGGTCATACAGCGGTTTTCCAGGACAGGTTCCACTCGGAACAGGCTTCGCCAGGGTCGACCAAAGAAGTTGAGTCCACGTGTTCGGCGTCATATCCAGAGGTTGGCTTTAAAAAATAGACACATGAGTGCTGCCAGCATTGCTGCAGAGGTTGAAGACGTGGGAGGTCAGCCTGTCAGTGCTCAGACCATACGCCGCTCACTGCATCAACTCGGTCTGCATGGTCGTCATCCCAGAAGGAAGCTGACGCACAAGAAAGCCCGCAAACAGTTTGCTGAAGACAAGCAGTCCAAGAACATGGATTACGGGAATGCCCTGTGGTCTGACGAGACCAAGATAAACTTGTTTGGCTCAGATGGTGTCCAGCATGTGTGGCGGCGCCCTGGTGAGAAGTACCAAGACAACTGTATCTTGCCTACAGTCAAGCATGGTGGTGGTAGCATCATGGTCTTGGGCTGCATGAGTGTTGCTGGCACTGGGGAACTGCGGTTCATTGAGGGAAACATGAATTCCAACATGTACTGTGACATTCTGAAACAGAGCATGATCCCCTCCCTTCGAAAACTGGGCCTCATGGCAGTTTTCCAACAGGATAATGACCCCAAACACAACCTCCAAGATGACAACTGCCTTGCTGAGGAAGCTGAAGGTAAAGGTGATGGACTAAACCCAATTGAGCACCTGTGGCGCATCCTCAAGTGGAAGGTGGAGGAGTTCATCCACCAGGTGTCTAACATCCACCAGCTCCGTGATGTCATCATGGAGGAGTGTAAGAGGATTCCAGTAGCAACCTGTGCAGCTCTGGTGAATTCCATGCCCAGGAGGGTTAAGGCAGTGCTGGATAATAATGATGGTCACACAAAATATTGACACTTTGGGCACAATTTGGACATGTTCACTGTGGGGTGTACTCACTTATGTTGCCAGCCATTTAGACATTAATGGCTGTGTGTTGAGTTATTTTCAGAAGACAGTAAATCTACACTGCCATACAAGCTGTACACTGACTACTCTAAGTTATATCCAAGTTTCATGTCTATAGTGTTGTCCCATGAAAAGATATAATAAAATATTTGCATAAATGTGAGGGGTGTACTCACTTTTGTGATACACTGTATATATATATATATATATATAAAAAGAGGTCAGTATAAAATGGCAACTGTGAATAAATGAATTAATTAATAACAATAGCAGACGAATCCAGCTTCAGAACTTTGCAGTCCTTTGCACTGATGAGTTGTAGGACTTGTCCTAATAAAGGGTGTGTTTATTTATTTACTGTCGCGCTGTTACATGCTGTTAACATCGAGTGAAGCACCACTGAGTTCTGTGATGTAGTAATGCTAAAAACAATCGCGTGTGACGTTTGAGAATCCAGCTGTGTGTTCTAGATTCTCACGTTCCAAACACACTTCTCGAGAAATATTTTAACTCATATTTTATGTGAATAAATACATTATGATGCTGGTACTAACACATTTTTATTAGATTATACTAGAGCAAACAGGGTGCCTAATATGTTTTAGGTTGAGGTTTTGTGTGTAACATGATGACATTTTAAAACCCAGATGAGAGTTCTAGACAGAAAAACTTTAGTGTGTTAATATTTGCAACAAAACCCCGATTTTCTTAAGTTTGTGAATGTTTTTATTCATCCACGTCATTTTTTATATTTATAGTTCTCACTCAAGGCTGCTCGGCTTTTACTGACATGTTAAAAATAAAAAAAATCAAGAATATAAATGTGCATATAAATAAATCCACTAGCCTTGACTCTCTGTTACTAGCCACGGTCCGAGAGCGGTTCATGCGCTGCGTGACGGATGACAGAAGGATGTGGTGCGAGGGAGGCCCCTCTCTGTCACTGTATAGTTAATCATGTGAATGCTTTTGCTCCTCACTTGCACTCCTAAATTAAACTAACAGTGCACTCAGTCTTCATAGGAAGTGGTCCGTTCTGCACTCGGAGGAAATATTTTGTTCCCACGCTGCAGGGTCAGAGAGAGAACACGAGCGTGCTAATCACACGAACGCTGAAGATGCTGAAACCCAGTAATACACGACGTTCGCTGTCAACCGTGATGGAAGCAAGCTGTAAAAATCTCTGCATGTGTTCTGTAAACACCACCGCGGAGCTGGACGGCCAAAAGCCGCCATTTGCAGCTGTAATAGCGTCCGTGCTTCTGGAAAGGTTTTCACAAGATTTTTAAGTGTGTCTGTGAGACTTCGTGCCCTATCAGCTGTGGTAGCTCAGTGATATTAAGGTACTGGACTAGTAATCAGAAGGTCCCTGGTTCAAGCTCTACTACCGCCAGGTTGCCACTTTTGAGGCCTTGAGCAAGACCCTTAATTCTCAATTGCTTGAATTGTACATGGTCACAGTTGGATGGTTAAAAGTGTCTGCTGAATACCAAAAGTGTAAATGGTTTCGGATTTTTGCAGGGTAGTTTTAGCTTAGGGGTTAACGTACTGGACTAGCAATCAAAAGGTCGCTAGTTCAAGCCCCACCACTGCCAGACTTCCACTGTTGGGTCCTTAACCTTCAACTGCTTAGACAATATAGTGTCACACTACTGTTAGTCACTTTGGATATAAGTGTCTGCTAAATCAAGAGTGTTTATGAGGTCAGACACTGATGTTGGGTGTAAAGGATTGGCACAGCAAGCATTTGCATTATTCAACATACATCACTTACTTTTTATTTACATTTCATTAGTCCTGACTATTTTGTAAAGGTGTAGCTCTTCACCTGTGGTTTTAAGGAGTGAACACAGACCCAGGACGACACAAATATACACAAATGCACTGACATTTTCACCTTTTCAGCATTTAATTATTATAAGTGGTATCATTTAAATAATGTAATAAATACCATCACACTACACTTTAAATCTCTTATTAAATGCGGAACCTTTATTATTTTAATTGCTTTTTTAATGTGGCACCACTTATTTAGCAAAATGTAATATTAACAGACTGGCATTTTCACCTTTCTGCCATTTCAATATAATAAGTGGCATAGTAGGGTAGCAGCTGATGCTGGTCAGGCACAGCTTCAGGGTCCCTGGTTTGATCCGCAGCTCTGAATTTCCATTATAATGTATATGTGCTTTCTTATGTGTTTACAAACTCTGTTTGTCATTTTCATGTAGTGTATTAGGGCACCACAGCTCCAGAATAGTTCAAGTTCAATCCCTGAGAACCTGGCTCTGTCTCAAATCCTAACTCACATCAACCTTTAGAAGGCAGATTATTTTTACTGTTTGTGGTATTTGTAGTTTGGCATGTTCTCTGTCTGTATTGTCTTCTTACCTTAGGTACCTGAGTACCTTCCTCTGAATACTTTGGTTACAACTTGCTCTAATAAAACACAGGAAAATAATAATGACAGGAATGAATGCACAAATGAGTAAAACTTCAGAAATAAATGAAACAAAATGAAAGGTGCAGCCCAGAGTGGGATTCCAGAGCAGAAAAGACAAACCACCGCATTACTGGAGCAGAAAGACAGTACAGTACGCCACATGCTCACCAGGACACACATAAAACACAGATCAAAGACTTGAGAAAGGGGTAAAGAGCACTTGAGTGCAGCTCTGCCAGCTACTCAGTCCACTGACAAGTCAAATTCAAGTCAAGTCAAGGCAAAACAACACAGTAACTCAAGACTAGGAGGGATGCCCATGGCACTTACAATACAGAAACACCACCACTGTTTGGCACCCAAGAACAGAATAATGACAGCAAATAAAACTGGTGTGGGAAGCCAGGCAGGTGGTCAAGTCCAGTCATCAGACAGACATGTCAGACAGACAAACAAACAGAGGACTTGCTCCCAAGCTGAGTCTCAACTGTTGTTGGCAGTTACAGCTTTGGTTAGTCTGTGGTAAGAAACCATCAGCTTTTTGCAGCATTATGGTTCAATTTTGCTTCTAGTTCAACTGTGAGCTTTGACTAATGTGGTGAAACGCTAACCCTGTGTTAGGTAAGGTTTGTACTACACAACTCTGGAGACAATCTGCCATCAGGAAACTTATCTAAAAATAAATTTAATACATAGGAGGCCACACGAAGCCACACAGGACCCAAAGCCGACATGGCCCTGTGTTTAAAATGTTAGGGGCTTGAGAGCTTCATATTTGATGTAATTACGGTTAAACGCTTATCTGTTACAGTTCCAAATCCTTTAGTATTTATAGTAAGAGAGCTGGATTTGTTTCCAAAATGATCATTTGTAATTATATTTAAAGACTTAGGAATATTGGACTTTGTAATCTTAAAAGATTAATGATTTTAAGATTATAAACCATACGTCCAGTTCTCTTGTATTACTGCTATGAGACTCTGCTATGGAGTCTGATAGATGACAAACAGATGTGGTCTAGGGGGAACCCTCTCTGTTTAAGTCTTTTTTTATTTGGTTTTTTTTTCCCTTTGTGGCCACTGCGGGAACCTTTTTTAGAAACCAAGAACCTTCTTTAGGAACACAGACAGAAGTACGTGATCAAACTGGAGAAACTTACACTGAAGTTACAGGAGTTACAGAGTTGGTTCCCATGCTTTACGTGGTCTTTTACAGACTCTCAGCTGTGCGACCTGAAGCCAGAAGACCGATTGCTTCTGGGGTTCGGCAACAGAAATCTTATCTAACATGTGGGAATGAACGTTTTCACTACATTCGTCAATGCTCACAGTTCGTCTAGCTGCACTTTGTCAGCCTTGCGTTCCTCAGGCTCTCGGCCCCGCCTTTACGCCGAGCCTTCCGGTGCTGATAAGTATCAGAAGAATCAGATGTTGATCCAGGTCGTAGAACCAGTTTAACACGTTTTATTCCTTCTGACTGCATTTCTAGACTCGCTCACTCAGACAAAGAGGTTCAGTGAATCACCAGATCAGCACATTAGGTTCTAACAGCAGGAATAAAACTGATAGTGTGAGGTGGGAGGTACATTTCAGCCACAGCCACATACAAGTGTATGACAGTTTATTTATTTATTAGGATTTTATCATCATGTTTTACACACTTTGGTTACATTCATGACAGGACAGGTAGTTACTGGTTACCCATGATTCATCAGTTCAAGTTTTTATTATCAAACACAGTCATTGACAGTTTTGTATGTCCAGTTCACCTCACTTGCACGTCTTTGGACAGTGGGTGGAAACCCACACAGACACAGGGAGAACATGCAAACTCCACACAGAAAGGACCGCTCTACCTGGGAATTGAACCCAGGACCTTCTTGCTGTGAGGTGACAGTGCTACCCAGCGAGCCTGTTCTAGCATGACAAGGTTTGACAGTCTGGTGTTGAGGAACTCCAGAAGCCTGCACAGATCCCAGACGTCATCCCTGCTTAATTTCTCTGGGATGAATCGGAATCTTGATAGCTAGCCAGGCCCCCATGTCTACCATCAGGGTTTTCCTGACCTTCCCATTTATATAAACAGGCACAAATTCCTACAGACTCAGTACAAAATATTGTGGAAAGACGTCCTACATGAGTATAGACACTAGCTCTGAGTTAATTGTCCTTAATATTGGAAAGAGACGTCCGAAAAGCTCCTGGTCATTTAGAAGTTTATAGATGAGACTGTGCTGCTACTGCTTTCAAAGCCTAAAGCAAACAAAACAGGGATCAAGAAACAACGTGATATCTGGTCCAAACTCAGACAGGAGAGGTTCTGAGAATAAAAACTCTACTACATAAAGCTACACAAAAATCAAACGACATTATTTTTCTGGCTAAGCCTAATTTCTTTGTATGAAACCTGCTCATACAAGTGAGATTTCTGTACATACTAACGTTTCCTTTTAATGATTAATTCATTTTTTCTCTCTCTCTCTCTCTCTCTCTCTCTCGCTCTTTTAAATGCAGTTAAGTGCAAACGCGCTGATTTTTCTGTCCACTAACGTCATCGGGATCTGCACGCACTACCCAGCAGAGGTGTCTCAGAGGCAGGCCTTCAAAGAGACCAGAGGCTACATCCAGGCCAGAATCCACCTCCAGAGAGAGAACCAGCAGCAGGTATAATCACACCTAAACACACTTTTGCAATGAGTCCGAGTTACGTTTTAAATAGACATAACTGACCACTGACAGGTGAAGTGAATAACACTGATTATCTCTTCATCACGGCACCTGTTAGTAGCAGGAAAAATGGTCAAGCGTGAGGATTTGAGCGTGTTTGACAAGGACCAAATTGTGATGGCTAGACGACTGGGTCAGAGCATCTCCAAAACTGCAGCTCTTGTGGGGTGTGTCCCGGTCTGCAGTGGTCAGTGTCTATCAAAAGTGGTCCAAGGAAGGAACAGTGGTAAACTGGCGAAAGGGTCATGGGCGACCAAGGCTCATCGATGCTGGTTCTGATAGAAAGGTGTTAGACTCCATGCCTCGACAGGTCAGGGCTGTTTTGGCAGCAAAAGGTGGACCAACACAATATTAGGAAGGTGGTCATAATGTTATGACTGATCTGTGTATATAGACAGGTATTGGGACGCTCCTTCTAATTAGTTAATTCATATCTTTCAGCCACAACAGTTGCTAAGAGCTGTAATAAATCACTTATATAACAGAAACTATTTGCTTCCAACTATGCAGCAACAGTTTAGGGAAGGCCCTTTCATGTTCCAGCATGACTGTACAAAGCAAACTCTATAAAGACATGAAGAAAAGCTTGATTTAAACTCCAGTGTCCTGCACAGAGCCCTGACCTTTACGTTTCAGTAATTCTCTTTCACTACCAATTTATCCTGGTCAGGGTCACAGTGGATCTGATTCTTTAGGTGAAAGGTAGGAAACACCTCAGACAGGTCACCAAAACATTACAGGGCAAACACACACACACACACACGCTTGTGAGAAAACTGAAACACATACACAGCGAGAACATGCAAACTCTACACAGAAAGGACCCTGGCTGCCTAGCTTGGGAATCAAACCCAGGACCTTTTTGCTGTGAGACCACAGCACTACCCATTGTGCCACTCTGCCAGGATATTCCTTAAACATTGATTTAAAATATAATAGACAAAGTTTGAGTTGCTTTTCTTGTATGGATTATAATCTACTGGATCAAAAATGTACAAACTACAGTAAACTAAACAGTGCATTAAAATGGTCTGCTACTATGGGCCCATAGTATTCTCCCAGTACTGATACTGGTAGGTACACTATTTTAACATATTATGTAGTGCAGTCAGCACCAGTCGTTTGTTAAAAAAGAGTTTAGTTAAAAAAGAGTTAAAAGCTCCTGTGATAGTATTGTATTATACTGTAGAATATATTGTATTATTGGTATATATTGTGGTTGTATTTTATTATATTGTAGATAATATTGCATTATCCTGGTTTTGGTTGGTTATAGTTACCCGTTTGGCTTAGTGGTTCAGGGCCGTAAATCTTGATGCTAGTAACTCTTAAGTTTAGATAAACTTCCAGTAAAGGTTAAAAGCTCCTGTGATAGTGTTGTATTGTACTCTAGATTATATTGTATTATATTGAGATAATATTGTATTATTCTATAGATTATATTGTATTATTAGTATATATCATGATTGTAATGTATTATATTGTAGATAATATTGCATTATTAATATATGTTGTGATCGTATTGTATTATAAGACAAATAAACCCTCAGTAACCCTTGGTAAATCAGTAACAATAACCCACACACACAGCTATAGGTGCATTATTATAATCTATAAATATCATTATTATCTGTCACACTACATAAATTATTGTATTGTTCCGTGACTCTACAGTTTTCCACAAAATACTTTGTTTTGTTTTCTTACAGGGCGGTAAGTCCCACATCTTTTGTTTTCATTTGTTTGCGTGTCAGTGTATAATCTCAGATATTCATGACTGACTGCTGGCAGATAGCTAATTATTTACCAGGGCAGGGCTCTGTGCTTATATTTATCAGGGACAGGACCAATTTCTTTTTTTGTTCTATTTTATTTATACATTCCATGTGCCATGACTGTGTCCATGTGTACAAACCAAGCTTTATAGAGACATGAAGAAAAGCTTGATTTAAAGTAACTCCAGTGTCCTGCACAGAGCCCTGACCTCAGCACCACTCATCAGCTTCAGAGTGAGCCGGACCAACATCAGTGTACAGACAGATTTAGCATAAAATCCCAAGAAACCCTAAAATAAAAGTCCTCCCAGCATATTGAACCGTATCTGCAGAACATTCCCTCATTCCCTCATCGCTCTGCTGCTGGTCCCCAGATTTCCTAACATTCCATGTTCTGACACAGATGATTAAAATCCACTAAAAAACGTTTGTTTTCAGTCTATGATACTTATTAACATTCACCAAAACACTTCCATGTGCACAAACTCACCGTGGTTCCTTCATACATTCCTTCTCAGGAGCGCCTGCTGCTTTCGGTACTGCCCAGGCACGTTGCCATAGAAATGAAGGCAGACATCAACGCCAAGAAGGAGGATATGATGTTTCACAAGATCTACATCCAGAAACACGACAACGTCAGGTAATATGTAAGTGTAAATATGGTGGTTTCCAGTGGCAGGACCAGTCAGGGCCTCAGACTCTGGTATAGACTCATGATTTAAGAAAGTAGTGCCTTTAGTTTAGGGTGCACTACTTGCAAACCACATGGAAAAGAATTGGATAATTAAATCCCACTGAAGGTTACATTCATTCTGGCATTCATGTTATAAACTGCTTTTTGGGCCTGTCAGGCCTTACCCTCTATTTTTTCTGCTCACAAATAAAAACAAGACAGACTCCCGTATTAAATGGCTGGAGTTCTTGGATAACACACAGCCGAAATTACAATTCAGAAATGCTGCTTTTCCAAGAATTGAGAAACCTTGGGTTGGCAATTGGATGACAGAGAAGTCTTAATTAAAATTTTACTGTTTTAATATTATGTTTAAATTTAATATTTTTAATATTATTTTAATAATGTAATATATTACTGTGTTTAAATTTAATATTTTATATTTTAATAATGTTTTTATAATTTAATATTTTACTGTTTAAATTAAATATTTTAATAATATTTTAATAATTTAATAATATTTTAATAATGTAATATTTTACTATGTACCAATTTAATATTTAAATGATATTTAATATTTTAATAATTTTATACTTTACTGTATACATTTAATTTTTTAATAATTTAATATTTTACTGTTTAAATGTAATATTTTATTAATATTTTAATAATGTAATATTTTACTATGTTTAAATGTAATATTTAAATAATATTTAAATAATATTTAAATATTTAAATAATATTCAAATATTTAAATAATATTTAAATATTTAAATAATATTTTAATAATTTAATAATATTTTAATCATTTAGAATTTCAATCATATTTCAATAATTTAATATTTTACTATGTTTACATTTAAATTAATTTAATTTAAATTAATTACATTTTTTAATTTAATGTTTTTTATAAAATATTATTATATTTTATTGCATGTTTTTCTGACATAAACACCAGTTAGGTCCCAATCCACGTTTTATTGTATGGTTAGGGTGGCTTGGTGGGTAGCACTGTCACCTCACAGTAAGAAGGTCCTGGGTTCGATTCCCAGTTGAAGCAGTCTGGGTTCTTTCTGTGTGGAGTTTGCATGTTCTCTCTGTGTCTGTGTGGGTTTCCTGCGGGAGCGCCGGTTTCCTCCCACAGTCCAAAGACATGCAAGTCAGGTGAGTTGAAGATACAAAGATTGAACTTGAACTGATGAATCATGGGTTGTAGCCCATGACAGTTGGTTAAGGTAGTGGACTAGTAATCAAAAGGTTGCTGGTTCAAGCCTCACCACTGCCAGGTTGCCACTGCTGGGCCCTTGAGCAGGGCCCTTAACCCTCAATTGCTGTATACTGTCAGAGTACTGTAAGTCGGTTTGGATAAATGCTGAAAATGTTAATGTAATGTAAATGCGTAACCTGTAACTACCAGTTCTGCCATGGATGGAACCAAAGTGTAAAACATGACGTTAAAATCTGAATAAAAAAACAGGACATATATTCTGACCAAATCTAATATATGCTCTCCAGTTACAGTGCAATAAAAACTAAAGCATCCTCTCATCATCATGCCCTCTCTCTCAGTTCCTCTAGTTTGTCCTCTCTCACTAAGTTACACTTCCACCATGGTTAAACGGATAATTAACCAGCAGATTAAAGTGAGCGAAGTAAAAACAGGTTTGTGTTTGTTGCAGGCCTGAAGCATGCACAGCTGTAGGATCCGGGACTTGTTTGCGATCCCACATAATTTGTTCCAGCGTGAAGCATCTGTGTCACATTTGCACAGGAAGAGTTTAATGCGTGAAATTGCTCAATTTTCTTTCGTAGGGTGGAGAAAGTTCTCTGTGGATGGTTCAGATTTTCCCCTGTGGCGTAGTGGAAGAAACAGCGCCATCTGTTGCCCCTAAACGAGGCTTCGCTCTCGGTCACTGGCATCATTCTGTCGCCTCGAAATTGTTGTTGATGAGGCCAATTCTCAGTTCTCATGAGCTCCTAAAGTGGCTGAGCCAGAACCGCTTCTGTTTTTAGCTGTGGAATGGACTCGGCCTATCGATTGTGACCCGTCTCCAATCTAACCAAACTAATGATCCACAAATGCTGCCCATCGCACCGTCCACCACCGTCCACACCTGCTTAATTATTGATCTTTTTGTTTTTCTCGCAGCATCCTCTTTGCAGACATCGAGGGCTTCACCAGTCTGGCATCCCAGTGTACAGCGCAGGAGCTCGTGATGACCCTTAATGAACTGTTTGCTCGTTTTGACAAATTAGCCTCGGTAAGCAAACGACATTAATGACATATTAAAGCTGAGCTGAGCTTTAAACCCTTTCATACTTTTGTCCTGAAGCTTTACTTTATTAAATCTGATTTATTATGTATTTAGGATTTCTCATTATTGAAGATCTTTCTCAGTAGTTATCATGGCTGTTAAAGTACACAGTGTCTGTGCTTTTAACTGGAGATAAAATAATAAGTGGATGAATATCGGATAAAGCTAATGTAGATATATGGAGGTATTGACAGATCAATGAATAATTAAAATCACAGACAGACTGATAATTTGAAAAAAAAAATCCATACATTTATTAAATAGCGTATACTGGTTGGATAAAGCCTACATTGATGGATGAAGTGGATGGATGGATGGATAGATAGATGAATTTATGGATTTGTGGATGGATCAGTAGATGGATTAACCAACAGATCAATTCATAGTTGAATTCACAGATGGACTGACAGACTGATACTGGTTTGATAAAGCCTACATTAAGGGATGAAGAGATTAATGGATTGATGGATGAATTTATTTTTGGATTCATGGATGGATGGATAGATTAATGGATGGATAAATGGATGGATTTATAGATGGATGGATGCCTGGATTAATGGATGGATGAATTTATTTTTGGATTTATAGATGGATTAATGGATGGATGGATTTATTGTGGGTTAATGGTTGGATGGATGGATTTATTGTGGGTTTACAGATGGATGGATGGATTGACAGACTGACAGAGTTAGTAGTTAAATTCACAGATGGACTGACAGATTGATACTGGTCTGAAAATAACACACACATTTATCAATTAATATATACTGGTATATGCCTACACTGATGGATGAAGTGATTAATGAATGGGTGGATGGATAGATGAAAGGATGAGTAGATAGAAAGATACAAGATGGAAAGAGCATACATAGATGTATAGGTACTGACTGGTTATAATATACAGTAAATTAAAGATATATGGATACTGATTAGATGAATCATACAATAATGGGTGGATGGATGGATACTGATTGGATAAAATATACATAGCTAGATGAATACATGAATATTGGTCATTAAATATGTGGATGAATGGATAAACTCATATGCCATTAATTGGTTATTAAATTTATGTTCCTGAACTTTTGGGTAAACGAGAGGATGCACTAACATTCCCATAAAATGTGTGTGTGTGTGTGTGTGTGTTTGCAGGAGAACCACTGTCTGAGGATAAAGATCCTGGGCGACTGTTATTACTGTGTTTCGGGTTTGCCCGAGGCCAGGGCTGACCACGCTCACTGCTGTGTAGAGATGGGAGTGGACATGATTGAGGCCATATCGTGAGTGTGCTGCTTTATCTCTGTAACGCGTCCACAATCACTGCCTGTGACAAAATTAAATACGATTACTACAAAATTAAATACGCATTGATTTGTTCAAGAATTTTATCCTTGGTATAATCAACTGCTACTTTATTATTAATTCACTTTAATTACCAAATTCTCTTTTTTCTCCTTTAATATTTTTAGTTGAATTTAAGTTCTTCTCCTGTCGCCGCTTTACTGTACTTTTATTTTAAAAGCATCAGCAATAATTCTCGTCCTGTTTTAGCTTTTAGTTTTAGGTCTTGACCCAGTAAATAGCACCATTATTTCACTTTCTGGTGTGTACATGCTAAACCCGTTTCTACTGCTTCTCCTGTTTTATCAGCCGAGTGAGAAACCCTTGACTTTTAAGGAAGTTTAGTGGTTGGTTTGCTCAACCCGATCATCGGGATGATTGTTCTTTCTTAATGTATTGAAAATAACCTGTGTGCAGCTTGGTGAGAGAGATCACCGGGGTAAACGTGAACATGCGGGTGGGAATCCACAGCGGCCGGGTGCACTGTGGGGTTCTCGGCTTGCGCAAGTGGCAGTTCGATGTCTGGTCCAACGATGTCACGCTGGCTAACCAAATGGAGGCTGGAGGCAAAGCGGGGTGAGAGCGAACGCCCATATTACACACCCAGAATACTAAACAAATCACACACACACTACCCTTATTGGTAGGGCCCTAGCAAATTAGGTAGGGCCTTAGGTATAGGACACTCACACATCAACATTTCTACTCACGACTGAACATCCACAGGCGCATCCACATCACCAAAGCTACACTGCAGTATTTAAATGAAGACTACGAGGTGGAGCCCGGCTTCGGAGGAGAAAGGAACGCCTACCTCAAAGACAACAACATCGAGACCTACCTGGTGCTCGGCTGCAGCCAGAAAAGGGTTGGTTATGTCTAAAACACAACAGACATACAGACATACAGTAGCAGTGTTGTCTAATCTGATTGTGCATCCTGCAGAAAGAAGAAAAAGCCATGATGGCTAAGATGCAGCGTGCCCGGGCGAACTCTTCAGATGCATTAATGCCACGCTGGGTGCCTGACAGAGCCTTCTCCAGGACCAAAGACTCCAAAGTGTTCAGGCAGATGGTGAGTAACAGTAAACTAAACCATAGCGCACACATACATTGACGAGGCATAACATTATGACCACTGACAGGTGAAGAGAATAATACTGATTATCTCTTCATCACGGCACCTGTTAGTGGGGGGGATATATTAGGCAGCAAGTGAACATTTTATCCTCAAAGTTGATGTTAGAAGCAGGAAAAATGGATGAGTGTGAGGATCTGAGCGAGTCTGACGAGGGCCAAATTGTGATGGCTAGACGACTGGGTCAGAGCATCTCCAAAACTGCAGCTCTTGTGGGGTGTTCCCGGTCTGCAGTGGTCAGTATCAGGATGGAACAGTGGTAAACCGGCGACAGGGTCATGGTTGGCCAAGGCTCATTGATGCACGTGTGGTCCGATCCAACAGACGAGCTGCTGTAGCTCAGATTGCTGAAGAAGTTCATGCTGGTTCTGATAGAAAGGTGTCAGAATACACAGAGCATCACAGTTTGTTGCGTATGGGGCAGCAAAGCGGGACCAACACAATATTAGGTCATAATGTTATGCCTGATCGGTGTATGTAGCATCATCTTTCTACATTTTGTATTCATTGAAAATAAAGTTGAAACAGCAATAAGCTGTACAAAACCTTATTAAAAACAGACCTTTGCACTGACCTCTGTAACTAATCTGTATTGTTTTTGTTTTTAGGGCATTGATGAAGCCTCCAGTAAAGACAAGTGAGTACAGTACTGCTACTTTCTGCTACACATCCTGGCTTTTTCAGTACTGTTATTGTCCCACAGCACTAAACCAGCATGACATGAACTTACATGTGAGGGCTTATAACATGTAAAACCATCGTCTTTGTGTTGCAGAGCCAAGCGGCTGTTATAAGAAGTTTATAATTGTCCTAAAGAGCTTTAGGACCAGCGACTGGGATCATTATTTATTATCTCCTGTGTTGAACCTGCATCCATTTTTTTTGCTATTTTATTTATGCATTTTCTCTCAATTTGTCTCCGTCTGCTGGAGACCCAGTTAGCGTCCGAGGAGGGTACATTAGCTGACACAAGCTCCCTCCACTGACCGTTCTTATTCACCCATACCTTGATGCATTTGCGCATGGGGAATCATGCACTGATTTTCCTTCTTCCACTTCTGTACAGAAGCCTCGGGCTACTAACCAGGGTCCTTACACAGCATTAAAGACCCCGTCCCCTTTCCAGTCCCTTCTGTTCCCACCCAGCAGACTTCAGTGGCCAATTTTGTCTGCTGCAGGCCCTGCCGATTGTGCCCACTAGGGGAGATGAGATTCGAACTCGGGGAGGGCATCCCTTGTACCATTTTTAAAAATCTAGGTGTAAACCCCAGAGCATGATGGCGTGAACACTGTGTGCTGTTTGTATTCTGGTTTGTAGTCGGAGTGCTCAAGAGGCTCTGAACCCAGAGGACGAGGTGGACGAGTTCCTGGGACGCGCGATCGATGCTCGTAGCATCGATCAGCTCCGCAAGGACCACGTCAAGAAGTTCCTGCTCACGTTTCAGAAGCCGTTTCTGGAGAAAAAGGTTCATATGGTTAATAACTGACTATAAAATGTTAAAACTTACAGAGCGAGAGAAATGATTCGCCTTTGAGTGAAGGTCCGTCTGTTATGTGACATGTTGTCTTGATGTCTTTAGTATTCAAAGAAGGTGGATGATCGTTTTGGGGGTTACGTGGCCTGCACGCTGGTGGTCTTCTGCTTCATCTGCTTCATTCAGATCACCGTATTTCCACAGTATGTAGCTGCCAACGTTTGTCATTTTTAGCCATCAGTCAACATCTAATCACCTATATTGACAAAGCAAGAACATTTATTCATTCATTGTCTGTTTTACTACCGCTTTATCTTGATCACCAGTCCACCACAGGGAAAATACACACACACACACACACATCCCATTTAGAGAAGGCCCAGTGTCATGCACAGAGCCCTGACCTCAGCCGACTGCAAATGCAGAAATGCAATTTAAAAGGTTCATCAGCTCCTGTATCTAAAAGTTATCAGTTCCTGTAACTGTGGGCTACATATTTACTACAAATAAAAAAGCATAATAATCACACAGTTAACAAAATGTGTTTTTCCTTTCGTTCTGCAGCACAGCTTTAATGCTCGGCGTCTTTATTAGCATCTTCATAATCCTTGCCAACATCCTCTTCGTCTGTGCCATCTATTCGTGTGTGAAGGTAAGAACCATGTGGTTTCAGACGGTTTTCTTTCTCAGCTTTTATTACGAGCTTTAAAACCGATTTATTCTCACGTGTAAATTATTGATGAACGTTTCTCTGTCGCTTTCTCATTATTGTTCATCTCTTTGTTATTAGCTTTTCCCAGTGGTCTTGCAGAGCTTGTCGAAGAAGATAGTCGAGTCTCGAGCTAACAGCACATTAGTGGGCGTCTTCACCGTCCTGCTGCTCTACGTCTCGGCCTTTATTAACATGGTGAGCATCCGCAGCCGTGCGGTCCCGGAATATGTAATTAAGTGCACGGTTAGACTGAGGTAGTGATCAGAACAAACAAAACGTGAGGCTTAGGAAGCAAATGATATTCAAATAATAAATGCCAATCATATTTTAGTATTAAAAAGTGAAGAGGAGACACTCAGTGAGGGACTGGTTCTGGTAAACTGAGGTAGTGCTTGAGGATTGAGGGTCGAGTTTTAAGATTCCTGTTCAATATTATTATTATTATTATTATTATTATTATTTTAAAAAATAGCACATCTGGAAAATGACTCAGAATTATTTTATTATTATTTTTTAGCATTATTATTTTATTATTCTGTGAACAATGTCAAAGAGTTGTAGAAGGGAGTAGAGCAAGGAGTATTCTTGTTTAATATTATTATTATTATTTTATAAAATAGCATATCTGGACAATGACCGTACCAGACTAGCACTCATGTATTAATGTTTTAGATTTTTAACATTATTATTTTATTATTAATATTTTTTAGCATTATTATTTTATTATTTTTTAACATTGTTATTTTATTATTATTTTTAGCATTATTATTTTATTATTAATATTTTATAGCATGATTATTTTATTATAATTAATATTTTTATCATTATTATTTTTTTATTTTTTTATTATTATTTTGAACGAGCTCCACACTCTGTATTTACTGTATGTAAATTTCACATACAGTGTTGGATTTCTCTCTGCGCCTTCTTAATTTTTGTACTGGCATGAATGAAAGGTGTTTTATAAACTAAAGTGTTGTGGGCTGTGCAGCAGTGGCTGCTTGGCAGAGCTGGGATTCGAACCCACAACCCACAATTTATTATCTCCTGTGTTGCACCTGCATCCATTTTTTTGTTATTTTATTTATGCATTTTCTCTCAATTTGTCTCCGTCTGCTGGAGACCCAGTTAGCTTCCTAGGAGGGTACATTTGCTGACACAAGCTCCCTCCACTGATCGTTCTTATTCACCCATACCTGATGGATTCGCGCATGGAGAATCATGCACTGATTTTCCTTCTTCCACTTCTGCACAGAAGCCTCAGAGCTGGGATTCGAACCCACAACCTTTCGATCGATAAGCCGAAGCACTATTCACTGAGCAACGACTGTTCCAGTCATAATGAAAACATCAGGTTGATCAGACGCGCTGTACTGTACGGTTTGTAATGCAGGCTGATGTGTGATTGCTTGTGTGTTGGTAGTTGACGTGTGGAACCGAGGGTCTGATCGAGTGTGTAGCTCAGGAGCAGAACATCTCTGAGAGTGCGGTGACACTGTGTCTCCTGCACAACCTGACTCACACAGCGGGGGACTCGCTCACACTCTGTTCCGGTCAGAAATCACCATGTTCCTTCCCTGAGGTCAGTGTTGACGTCTGAGCGGTCGCGTGTCTGTTCTTATGTTTATTATAACGTGTTTTTATCTGGATGAACTATTAAAGTCAGGAGATACAGAGGAGAAGAGAAGATGTGTCTGATAATACTTAATTCATTGTAAACATAATTCATTGTTCAGGAAAAATAAAATCAGTTCTTTTAAAGGTTCACTGTTGAGAATGTTCAGTGCTAGAAATAGACATACAGCAACCGAGATCATGAAATTGCTGGTGACAACTGTTCCATAATGTCATTTTTCTTTACTAGAAATGAGCTTGGCCTTCTAAGAAGTCAGTAATCATGATTCACTATAGCTGCTCACATTATTGTGCACCCATGTTTATTACTAGAACCTTTATTTAAAAGTCCACAGAAAAACGTTTTTCTTGACCAGCTTTATTGTATTTCATGATATCAACACAGTGAGAATTTGATGCCTGCAACAGACTCACAAAAGTTGGGACAGACGTGTGTTCATCACTGTTACATCATCTTTCCTGTTAGTTACATTGCTTTATTGTTTGCCGCACTTGTGCAAGTGACATTTCGGCCATTTCATGCTTGATACGAGACTTCAGTTATCTGAGGCCACTGTTGTCTGATTTTACAATAAGAGACAGATCTGGGCTGCAGGCAGGCCAGTAAATCACACACACTTCTGGTCAGCGAAGCATCACTCTTATAAAGTGTGCTGATCGAGGTCTGGCATTGTCTTGCTCAAATAACCAGGAACTTCTCAATGTCAATATACGCCTCCATGTTAATGGTACGTTTATTGCCGTTGGCACTGATGCACTTCCATACGATGACAGATTTTGGCTTTTGCACCTTTCGCTGAAATCAATTCTCACACAAAGTTTGGCACAAAATAGTAAGAGTCCATTCACTCAAAAAGACTAAATCCTTCTTTTATACCCAAAAATTATTCCCTCACCTGTTTATAGTTGAACTCTACTAAATGGTTTACCTTGAATATTCTAAAAACTCACTGTAATTTTGTCCCGTCCCAATTTTTGTTTGCATGTGTTGCAGACATCATAATACAAATTTTTATATTTCGTTGCTGTCTGATGAAAAACCCAACTTTTTAGGAAAAAGCAAAAACTTTTGACAGTAATGGTACAAACAAACCACAGATGGCGCCATTTAGATACAATTCAGCACAGAAATAAACATATATCAGGTTTATCAGGTTGTCACTTAGTCGGTTTCATATGTAAAATGGACTTACGTGTACAAATATACATCATGTTTACAACCATGCAACTGAATAACTTGAATAAACTGTATAGATCAAACCTTACGCATCTCTCAAACAGTACCGGAGAGGAAGCACGAGGACATACAGAGTTTTGATGGACAGGTCTGGCAGCCAATGGAGATACTCGTTAAAGAGATTGCGTGATTTTTCATCTTTTCACTGGTCATTTTGATATTAGCTGCTATGGACAGACAGAGATTTATACCCACAATCAACACATGTACAAAAGTGAAAACCGCTAAAAGTGGTGATACGTGCCAATACTTCAGTAAAAAGTCATTTCTTTGTTCTATTATCCGTTAAATAAAGGTTTAAGAGAATTAACAAATCACAAATACTTCACTTTATTGCATTATACAAAATGTCCCAACTATTCCAGAAACAGGTTTGTAAATCGGAGTGGTTTGACTGGACTGTAAACAGTGTCACTTGTGTTCCTGTGGCTTCTAATTTAAAGCAGAACCTCATTTTGTGTGTCCTGGATTACATCTGACTAGTCAAATCAATTTCCTGTTGTACGAGTTGACCGTGACGAGAAACCACTTCTCTGTTTTATATTTATATACACAGAGAAATCTTCACCAAGGAGCTGGGTCATCGGGTCACTGGGTCATTAATCATGCCACAAACCTTAATGAGAAAGAACTTTATATACTAGTAATTTAATCATATAGGTTGCTTTATGTTTACTTATAATTCTATACTGATCTATATGCTGAAACTAGTGTATATAAACTTTTGACCCAGGCTGTACGTGTGTGAATAAATCCGCTGTGTGTTTTTTTCAGTACTTTACGTACAGCGTGCTGCTGACCTTGCTGGCCTGCTCCGTCTTTCTGCACATCAGCAGTATAGGCAAGCTGGCCTTAATGCTGCTCATTCAGATCAGCTTCCTGCTGCTGGTCGAGTGGCCCCTGGTGGTGCTGTTCGATAACGCCGACCTGCTCGTCTCCGCCAACGCGCTGTGAGTTCACACCATTGTGCAGCATGTTTTACTTTTTAATGTGCAAGTACACTAACGGATATCTTTGTATTTCTGCACACAGGTCTGGTTTTAATGAAACAGAGATCTGGTAAGTTCATAAGTTTATAACACAGTTTATAACAGTTTGTAAGTTTATAACACAGACTTTTATTGTGGTTTTTATTGTGTTTTATTGCAAACACATAATACTGACCAATTAAAGTTTAGTTAAAAGACAATGTTGTCCATGTAAAATAAATCGACCCCCAACTAACTGAAAGCACGTGATAAACCCCCTTCTGTAGTTTGTACACCTCTGGCTTTGGGATCATGGTTAGCATCAAGGTTCTCTCTGTTTTTGCCATCCATTGGAAGCCTGTCTTGACTCCGCCCATCCCTCAGGACTCAAGGAAGACAAGCGCCAAGGTTCTTTCTGTTTTGGCATCCATTGGAAGCCAATGAAATTGACTTTGACTGTTGACTTTGACCCACCCACACACTTTTTTACTTAATGAATTAAGCAGCATTGATCTTGTTCTCACTCTTTATTAATTCTAACAGAGATATAGCCAAAGTGTTCCTAGATAGTTTGCTGTTTATGCTAAAGAATGGACATGTTTGTGGAGTGATTGTGTGGAGAAGTACAATTGCTGCTAACATTTGTACACATAACAAATAAAACTTAAAACCTGAGATTCTCTTACATATTGTACGTTGGAACGTTTCACTTGATTAGCTGAGAAAATACCATGTTCTTTATCTTTCAGCCCTGAAAAGGTAAACAAGGTGCCGTTAAAGGTCATTACACCAGTCATCCTGACCGTGTTTGTGTTGGCGCTGTACCTGCACGCTCAGCAGGTGGAGTCCACGGCACGCCTCGACTTCCTGTGGAAGCTGCAGGTAGGTCTCTTACCGCTCCCAGCACTGAGTTTTACGTGCATGTGGTTTCACAAAGCTTTGAATTAGGGTCACAGTCAGAAAATGGGACGTTTTTTAAATTTTGCCAAATGAAACAGACCCACCGCGACCCTGACCAGGATTAAGCGATGGTAAAACAGACAGTGAATTAAAAGATGACTGTAGAAAGTTTTGTAATGTCTTTCAATTCCATGGAATTTTTAATAAGTGATTGAAATTTATATAATTAGGGCTAGGTTGACTGCATGGATTAAATGAAACAGCTGAAACTGTTCTATGTGTCGCCTTATTCTGAGAAGGGCGTAGCTCTTGTGCCTCACAGCTAGAAGGTCCTGGGTTAGATCCCCAGGTTGAGCGATCTGGGTCCTTTCTGTGTGGAGTTTGCATGTTCTCCCCCGTCTCCCCTGTGGGTTTTCTTCCGGGAGCTCCGGTTTCCTCCCACAAGTTCAAAGACAATGCCGTTAGGTCAACTGGAGATACAAAATTGCCCTAGGTGTGTGTGTGTGTGTGAGTGGGTTTGCCGTGTTACAGACTGGCGACCTGTCCAGGGTGTCTCCTACCTTTCGCCCTACCTGTTCACCCACCAATACCCTGACCAGGATGAAGCGGTGGTAAAACAGACAATGAATGAATGATTGAAATTCACTGCAGCAGGTGACTTCTCTGTGTCAATATAAATAGGGCTAGTTTGACTTCATAAATTAAATGGCTGAAACTGTTCTGTGTCGCCTTATACTAAGAGGGCATTGTTCAGATGGTCAGATGTGACCACACAGACCAACACAGTGAACGTTCTGATACGTCCAGTTATGTCCAGTCATCCTAAATAAATAAAGTGGCTGTGTCCTAATAGCATAGCACCCTATCTAGGTTAGGATGTCCTCTTGTATCATTTATGCTGTTATCTGCCCCCCGCAGGCGACCGAAGAGAAAGAGGAGATGGAGGAGCTTCAGGCGTACAACCGTCGTCTCCTTCACAACATCCTGCCCAAAGACGTGGCCGCCCACTTCCTGGCCCGAGAGCGCCGCAACGACGAGCTGTACTACCAATCGTGTGAGTGCGTGGCTGTGATGTTCGCCTCCATCAGCAACTTCTCTGAGTTCTACACGGAGCTTGAAGCGAATAACGAGGGCGTGGAGTGCCTGAGGTTGCTCAACGAGATCATCGCCGACTTCGATGAGGTAAGAAGGTGAAGCGAGGACACGGCGGATAGCCGCACGAACCGTAGTCATGGTGACAGTGTTATTAGAGATAAGACGTGTGTTAGTTTAAACTATTTGTTTTGAGATATATATTGTATTTAGTTTTTACAGTTTATTTGGGTTCTACAGCTTCAGGGTTGCTAAAAGTCTTTGTGAAAGGTCAGGATCAAATGTCTAAAAGAAATGTTATCACAGACGTTGTTGTTTGTGCTACCAAATGTATTTTTGACAGGTTCACTTTCTCCCTCCAGAACACTGATGCAACAACGTCAACATTTACATTTGCTGTATTTAGCAGAAGCTTTTATCAATTATGATTGAATACAATGCAAGCAACTGAGGGTTAAGGGTCTGAACTGGCAACCTTCTGATTGCTCGTCCAGTACCTTAACCACTGAGCTACTCCTACTGTAGTTTTATTTTTGTCATTATATAGTCTTTTTTTCTGTAAAAATGATTTAGGATTGGCAAAACAAATCCTGTTTTTATTAGATTATTGTATTACATTTATTTTTATTTATTTATTGTATTTTATTGTTATTTTATTAAATTATTACTCTTTTTATTGAATATAAACAACATCAGGTTTATTTTTGCACTATATAGATGTTGTTTGTTATGTTTGTGATGTACATGAATTGCTGCTGTAACACTGCAATTTCCTGTTGGGAACAATAATCAATCAACCAATCAATCAATTCGTCAGTCAACCAACCAATCAGTCAGTCAACCAACCAGCCAATAAATCAGTCAACCAACCAAACAACCGACCAACCAATCAATCAATCAGTCAGTCAACCAACCAATCAACCAACCAACCAATCAGTGAATCAATCAGTCAGTCAGTCAACCAACCAATCAGTCAGTCAATCAACCAATCAGTCGGTCAACCAACCAATCTACCGACCAACCAACCAGCCAATCAATAAATCAGTCAACCAACCAAACACCCGACCAGCCAATCAGTCAACCAACCAATCAATCAATCAATCAATCAGTCAGTCAGTCCACCAATCAACAAATAAATCAACCAATCAACCAACCAATCAGTCAACCAAACAACCAACCAATTAATCAACCAATCAACCAACCAATCAACCATCCAACCAATCAACAAATAAATCAACCAACCAACCAGTCAACCAATCAGTCAACCAATCAGTCAACCAACCAATCAACCAACCAATTAATCAACCAATCAACCAACCAGTCAACCAACCAATTAATCAACCAACCAGTTAATCAACCAATCAACCAGTTAATAAAGGGTAACAGTCTTTGGTTTGTTTTTGTTTTTTTATAAGAAAAAGGACTGTATAATGCCAAAAACCAAAAAGACCAAAGCCACAGAAAACTGGACTGATGACGTCATTGTGCTAACCTATCAAAAATACACTTGGTGTGTGATATGGAATCCTATATGAACCTGTCTCATGCGGGTGAAGAGGCGGCGTGAGATGGTTGTGGCTCTCTTGAGATATGGATATGTTGGATATGACTTGATTAGGAGAAAATCAGGGGAAAATATGTAACTAGATTAGAAAACAAAAAAAAAATAAGTATAAATAATTAGCTTTATAAAAACTTGTATAAATGTTCTTTAAATGCCCTCAGATCATCAGTGAGGATCAGTTCCGGCAGCTGGAAAAGATCAAAACGATAGGCAGCACTTACATGGCGGCGTCGGGCCTCAACGACTCCACGTATGACAAAGAGGGACGCTCGCACATCCTGGCGCTGGCCGACTTCGCCATGAGGCTACGAGAGCAGATGTCGTACATCAACGAGCACTCGTTCAACAACTTCCAGATGAAGATTGGTCAGTAGTTCATCTAATCTAAACTCTCCAAAACTCTGTGTGTAACATGAGCAGACTCATACTGATCACGTTATAAACCATGATAATTCATAGTCGCCATGGCTTGGTGATACCACACAGCTGTACGACTGCAGCTGTTAAGGGTATATCACATATTATATATTATATATTTTATGCAGGTCTGAATATCGGGCCCGTGGTAGCCGGAGTGATTGGCGCTAGAAAGCCGCAGTACGACATCTGGGGAAACACGGTGAACGTGGCGAGTCGCATGGACAGTACGGGAGTGCCCGATCGAATCCAGGTGCCAACTCAACCCACCTTTAAATACACACGTGATGGTCGTGCATACACACACGCAACATGCTAACAAGTCACTTCAGTGTCCGGCACACATCACAGTCCATTTATCATACGTATAAACCTGTCAGTATTATTCTGGTGAATATTATTCTCTCATTTTCAACAGGCACTGGACCCACTGCAATTCCGACCAGGATAAAAACTAAATAATGAAAATGAAGTGAATTGAATTGAGTTTGGTCCTGCCTTTAAAAAAAATGAGTTCTAGACCTTTTAAGCATAAATCTATTGCAAATTATTTTGTCAAATCATGCCAGCCCAGAATTATTAGCACAAATCATTAATATTACACTCAGCAGTAAGTGTAGATACACTGCCCTCTGTAGGACATCGTGGACAGTTGCAATCTGTACCGTTTCAATTCTACCCAACTGAGCTGATCGTTGTGTTTTGTTTCAGGTGACCACTGATCTGTACCATGTGCTGGACAGTAAAGGCTACCAGCTGGAGTTCCGTGGCCTGGTAAAGGTCAAGGGGAAAGGAGACATGACCACTTACTTTCTCAACAGTGGCCCTCCCAGCAGTTAACACTGACTGCAAACCCTCTGGTAGTGTTTACCACAAGTGTAGGACGAGTACACTCTGAACGGGACGGGATGCACGTCACGTACCCCCTTTTTTTGGAGTACGACCACTGTGAGGCTCACAGATGCGAGGCCCTGTATGATGAAGGCTGGATGGATGATATGCACATTGGGAGGATGTATTCCCACTCGTAGCTGCTCTCAGACTGTTAAAGTGTGAGCGGTGTTGCCTGTGATGGATCAGACTGCATTCTCATTCTTTATGTTGGAGAATTTTTATTGGATTTTTTTAAAGAAACACTTATGCACAAATAGATATGCAAGGATGAAGTATGCGGATGACCAAAGAACAAAACTGTTTGATATAGAAACACTATAAAAGACATATTTGATTTGCATGTGACTGATTTTTGTAATGATTTTTAACACCTACGACTTTAGTTCTTTAACGCGCACTTAAAACTCTATCCTGCCACGTACAATGAAGGCTTGAGCATCAGGCTGTGATTTGAAATAACCTTTACTCATGAAGAATTTCTGAAGTGTTTTAAGGACTCCATTCATGTAAAGGACCTTGTGTAGGACAGATATTAGCACTGGGCAGTGGGAGTTTCACATTGGGAAACGTATTTTATTGTTGATGTTATTAAGGCTGTAAATTAAGTGTGTGTGTGTATGAGTAAGCGAGCGAGCAAAAAATTCATTGTTATCTTTAAAGGGCATACATAATTTGTCACTGTGATTTACATAATCTATTGCCAAATCGACTGCTACCGGCATGTGGGTCTTTTAATATTGAATATTTATCTATTAATTTCTATAAACGTGTCATTTAATTTCCCTCTCAGAGAAGAAAACCTTTTTTTTCAGTTTCTTGTTTCATTGTTAAGAAAACACTGAGTCAAAGATATATATTTTAATCTTTTAACACACTTAATATTTAAAACTGTGTTTTAAAAAGTCTCTTAATAGCTGATGAAATGTTTTATACATTTATTGACCATTATTCTATTTAAATACACCAATCGGTGAGGGTGTTTGTTAAGCTAAACCTAGACTAGTCTGGAGAACAAGCTGGTGGTATCATCGACAACCACAGGCTACGCTACAGTAGACCATACACAGTCGAGTCACATTATTATGACCATCAGCTAATATCCAGAGGAACCGCCGTGTGCAGCATGAACAGCAGCTAGACGGACTGGGAGGGACTCAATAAGGTCCTGGTAGGTCATCACAGGTATCTGGACCCATGCTGACTGCAGTAAACCCCACAGGATCCATAGAGCCAACACGACCATCGAGGTGCTCCCACTGATGCTCAGTTGGGTTCAAGTCTGGGACCGGGGTGGTACTTGGTATCCAATCAATGTGGGACATTTCTAGCCATGTGGCATGTTTTATTGTCTTGCTAGAAGATCCCATACGCCCCAAAGAAGACAATCAGCATGTATGGGTGTACATGATCTGCAAGGATGGATTCGTACCAAAATCGGTTGAGAGTTTGGTTGAGAGGCCTTTCACACCTTATATACCTATCAAGCCAGTGACCCGACAGTGTATTTAAGCCGGCTATACTATAAAAGCTTGACTTGACATTTTCTTCAAGCCCTTCAGCCCTCACTTGATGACTGTACAGCAGATTATGAAGATCCTCAGCCAGCTCGTGCTTCCATCTCAGTTTAGGATTGTTAGGTTAAGTGATAAAGGGCAGAAAAATGCAACACAGATTTGGAACGAGGAA
The DNA here is from genome assembly GCF_030014385.1 of Trichomycterus rosablanca. Classification (NCBI taxonomy): domain Eukaryota; kingdom Metazoa; phylum Chordata; class Actinopteri; order Siluriformes; family Trichomycteridae; genus Trichomycterus; species Trichomycterus rosablanca. The sequence goes on along the minus strand of NC_086006.1, from coordinate 3,180,984 downwards.
AACAGCATTTTGCTGTGTCTTCCTTTATCATTTAGCAACTTTATTATATCATTTCCATCATGAGCAGTGCAGCGTACTGGCATCCAAATGAACATCAGTTTTGTCATGCTTAGGTGAGACTGATGACTATTAAACACAAAACTCCTAAGCTTCTAGGTGAAATTGCCTTTGTTTTAGGACCTCTTTATACATACACCGCTCTAAATTATTTTCAATAGAAAGCTGAATAGAGGCATCCAGGTGGAGCAGCAGTATATTCCACTAGCACATCAGCACTCCTCGGTTCAAAACTCGGCATTGCCACTGGTCAGCTGGGCGCCAACTAGCGGGCATAATAGGGCGGGATGACCGGACTACGTGGGTGTGGTCTTCAAACGCTGTGTAAGGACCCTGATTAGCAGACAGAGGCGCCTCTGCAGAATGCATACGTAGGTGAAAAAGGGTTCCGCTAAGGGCTGCACGGTGGTCGGAGCAGGCGTGAGCGGCAATATACCCATCTCGACTGCAACCAGCAGCAGACAATTTGACTACACTAAAATGGGACAAAATGCATAAATAAAAAAAGGAAGCTGAATACAATACACACATATACAGTACAATACCCTGCAAATTAAATTACTGGACTAGACTTCATGTAATCATTCATCTAACCACCAAAAAGACCAGAAAGAAATTAGGCTAACTAGTACTATCATATTGTCTGTTATTTGACCTATTATATTTTAAATATGCAGTTGTACTACATCCTGTAGTACCTCAGAGTGCCTGAATAAAATGTGGCACCCAGATTTAAGACAAGCTGCTCCAAATAAAGTGTTACAGTGGTGAAGTATGGAAGCAATTGCAGGCTTTAAACCTAACATGTGGGTTAATAATAATAATAATAATGATAATAATAATAATAAGAAATTGCATTTGTCATTTATAGATTTACAGTATAAATAATGACATTATTGATAATATATAATAATGATGACAGAATGGTCAGTGTGGCTTAAATTGCAGAACATTTTGACAGAGATCCGGTCAGTATATTAAAGCTTTTCCTGACATTATTAGCCAGCACTTTATAAAACAGATCTTTATGGAGTGGCAAGAACGAAAGCCGCTGTTGAGTAAAAGCTGTTTGACAGCCCACTTGGAGTGCAAAACGGCATGGTATGGACTGGCGGCATGACGAAAAAAGTGATTCTCTGGTCTGATGAGATGAAAGTCAAAAAAGTCATTAGGCAAAACAGCAAACACAATGTTTAGAGAAAAACCAGCTCTGCATATCACCTGCTAAATTCCATCCCTACAGTGAAACATGTTGGTGGCAGCATCATACCATGGGGTTGCTTCTCAGTGATAGGGAGACTGAAGGGACAGAAAACCTCCTACTACACAGAACTGAGAGTCACATATAGAATATTACACAACGAATAATAATCATCAAGGGAAGTCAGGAAAGTTTCCATGTGTATCCTATATGCGCGTATCCTGAACAAAGAGGAAGTACGCTAACAAGAGACACAGAAATACACAAAAACTGGTCAATCATAGCATCCAGCGTCCAGTAAAACCTTCCTCACCAGAAGGATCAGGACTGGAGTGAAGCTGATCGAGTCCAGATGATGAAGGTTCTTCTAATTTTCACCTTCTACCTGATCTCAGGTCAGAAATTATCCTTTTATAAACACACAAACTTGATCATCCTGTAGGTGTATTGTTGTGGTTGGCTACTCAGGAGGAAGTGTCATTATTGCCACACAAATGACATGGAATATTAACTGGAATAGGAGTATCTGTAGGTCAGAACAATCAGGCTGTACAGATATCGTACGTTTGAACCCCTCGACCAGATACATTCAAGACGACAGATTCATTCTGTATGAAAGCTACAGCGGATTCCTGACAGTGTTGATCAGAAATCTAAAACCACAGGATGCTGGAATGTACAGAATTGAAAATTCAGTGTCTTACAAAGACATGGAACTGAAAATTTATACAGGTAAGAAAGTTACCAATTTGTTATGAAACATTTGACTGTATTGATATTAAAGTAGTATTTATGTTTTAGCATTTCTTTTTATGTGCTTCTGTCACATGATATCATTGCTGGTGTGGATACAATGGCTGTTTGTGGAAGAAATTATTATAAACTGTTATTAATGATGTGCCTGAGGTATGCTTGCCCCCTAACTCTGGCATCCAGGGTTCGAATCCCACCCACCATACCTTCCCCACTGTCCACACTGCTTGTGCAGGCGCCTCAGCAAAGGTGTGAAAAATAGCATGCAAAAAATCCCTGCTGGTGTCATTTGCTACAAATAGATTCAAGTTGAATTGGATTGTGGGTAACCGGAAGCCAGACAGACCACAAAGCTTGAATGCTGAATTAAATCGGGCCTTGTTTGGGGTCTTTTGTGACTTCCTGAGTTAGTCATAGATGCATTTTCGGAGGAATTTTAGCAGGCCGGACACTTCTAACAATATTTAGTTTCTATTATGAGTTTTCTCTATTTAGAAATAACAGCTCCTACTGTGGTGTAGTGGAGTCTTAGTAACAAAAACAATTCAGACGTTTGTCATGAAGTACACGTTTTTCTTCTTTTCTTAAAGGACACATTAACACATCACAAAGCTGCTAAGCTTATAAAATGTACATTATTTTATTTCTTGCTTGTACAATTAATAGATCCTTGTTGTGAGACATCAAAAACTATGGACGCCTACATTGGAGACAACATCACCCTCACCTGTAACTATCCAACAGAGTATAAGAGTAACTACAAGGACTTTAAGAAGCTGTATAAGAACAGCGTAACATCATTTCTAAATACTGGAACAGCGATTCATAGTGGCAGGTTCTCCATTTCTGATGATATAAATGCTAAAGTTCTCAGTGTGAACATCAGTGACATCAGTAAAACTGATACTGGACTTTGTTTATGTGGAGTTCGGAAAAGCGAGGGCTCAGTCGACTATTACTCCTTATTCACAGAGATTCAGCTACAGGTTTCAGGTAGGTCTACAACTTATATTCAAGTCACTTTGGACAAAACTGTCTGATAAATGCCGTAAATGTAAATGATTAGGGTGAGAATTACACACTACATGGCTAAAACTACACTAAAAGTATTGGGGCGCCTCTTCTAGTCAGTTCATTCATGTGTTTCAGTTTGACAACAGCTGCTAACAGGTGTAATAAATCAATTATATAAAGGAAATTATAAGTATATAATGATATGCTTACTGTGTACAAAGCAAACTCTATATAGACATGAAGAAAAGCTCAGTTTAAAGAAACTCTGGTGGCTGCTCAGAGCCCTGGAGCCTACAGAGGTTTAAAGCAGCTGTAATGGGACCCTTGTGCTCCAGCTCATGTTTTAAAGATACTTCAGTCCAGTCATCAGACTATAACGTTATCAAATGATATGCACAACGGTTATTAAAATGAGGTTATTTATAAAAACATTTATTTATCAAGCTACAGGCATCTACATGGTAACACCGGCAGCACCAGACGCCACACCGCCTGATACAGGATATTTCAGTAAGAAATCCTATTATTCATAACTCACACTGTCATTCAGTCCTCATGTTGACCATGTACATTCAGCAAACCAGTGTGTTCAGGTTCCAGTGCACCCCCCATCCTCAAAAAACCCAACCCACCACACCACACCACAATCACCACAGAGGCTTCAAAAGAGCAGCAACTGAGCCGCAGCGCTAGTTTTAACACTTCCACATTTCAATATAGCACTTTGTGATGATTTATGATGCTGTGTTTGGTTTGTTTATCTCCAGCTTCCTTTATCATCATCATCATCGTGAGCGTATGTGCAGCTCTGCTCCTGATTGGAGGATCTGTTCTGATCTACAGACTGAGATGCACACAGACACAAGGTAGAAATTACACCCCAGCCCCCCTACTTTACATATCAAGTCAAAAACTGATTTTAATGAAGTTCTGACTGTTTCTCCCACAGTCCAAAAACAGGCAGCCAGGCTAATTGGAGACACTGATTTGTCCTATAGGTACCTAGTCACTAGGATGCATAAACCAGTGCATTGTAGTGCTGGTCCCAAGCCCGGATAAATAGGGAGGGTCATGTCAGGAAGGGCATCCAGCGTAAAAACTGTGCCAAATCAATAATGCAGACCACGATCCGCCAGCGACCCCTATGGGAGCAGCTGGGGAAATAGAGTAGTGTTTGGACTGCGCCATCTAGTGGAATCAACTGAAATGTCGAGTATTGCACAAAAAATTGTCGTTAGGACCGGATTTACTGGTCCTAAAGTTTGCCCACCACTGAAACTGATGGAAAAAAAGAGGGCCGACCGAAAACAAGCATTAAGCATCAAGCAAGTAAAAGAAATCTACATTGACAATAAAACTCGTTTAAGAACGTTAACATTGAGAAATTTCACACAACATCATTGCTAAGTGGTTTAAAAGAAGCTTACACGTTTCTGAATTGCTTTCTCGTTTTCTATACCATTGTTTTCATTTATGTTAAAGAGTAAAGTTTAGACTACAATGGTGGCAAACAGTGAGTACATATTTAAAAGAGGTGACAGAAAGAAATAATCGCTGCATAAAAGCACAACCAATAAAAATGCTTAGCAATTACAGCACGACTGGAAAAATGGATTAGAGGAATCAGATTTGAATATGGGCTTGTTTGACTTTTTGGAAAGATAAAGGACACCCAAAGAGGTTTTGGTAAGAGCCTGAACGTCTTAATTTTAATTGTTTAAACATCTAAGACTATTAAGAATAATTACAAGCAATTATTAATAATAATAAACAATAATTATTATAATTATTATAATTAAATAAATAAATAAAACTAACAGCATATGGAACCCTGACCATGAGCTTGTTGGACGTCCCATTTCAAAAACGAATACTATTAAAACAGACTGATCTTTTCTGCGATAACAACAGCCACTCTTCCGAAAAGGCTTTCCACAAGACTGAAGCATGTCTGTAGGAATTTGTGCCTATGCAGTCAAAAGAGCATTTGTTTGGCTGGGCACTGATGTTGGTCAAGAAAACCTGAATTGATGTTCCAGTCCATTCCAAAGCTGTTCAGTTGGGCTGAGGACAGGGCTCTGTGCAGGACACTGGAGTTTCTTTATGTGTTCAGGGGCTCAGTCACGCTGGAACAGGAAATTGGAAGCACATAATTTCCTAATATAATTGATTTATTACACGTTAGTTGTTGTGGCTAAAACTTATTAATTCAATAAATAGAAGAAAAAAAAGCGGTGTCCCAATACTTTTGTCTATATAGTGTACTCATTAGACTACATTCTCACTTGAACCTGTTATTAAATTCATCTGCACAGTCAAGCTGTAAGTGAAGCAAAAGCAGAAAGTTCATCACTGACACCAGTGTAACCAGTTTATCAGATTGGAGCTTAGTGTCGTTTCTTCTGTGTACAGGTTTAACATCACCATCCGGGATGAGCCACGATGATGCACAAGTGAGTCATTTCTTTGTCTGTATATGTCAGAGATCGAGAAAGTAAAGCAATATACAGCCATATTCAAACGTTTACATACACTTGTATCCTGCTATGGATGCCATGACAGTCATAGGTGTTCAATTATTTCTGAAAATGAATGATTGAAACACACAGTTTACTTAAAAACAAAGTAGGCAGGTGGTTTTAAGGTTAAGGCTGGTCAAGTTAAAGTGTGTGTGTGTGAGGAGTGATCCATGTTCCAGAACACTACAAGTAACTCTGTTTTATTTCTCTTATTTTAGGCTTCTCATGACTATGAACATGTTCCACTTAATATACAACAGATTGAAAACCAGAACCTCAGCCAATCAGATTCAGGATCCAAAAGGCTGCGCCCAGACACCAACCAATCAGGTTCAGACTACCAAAGTCTGCATCAGTACACCAACCAATTAGATTTAGGATACCAAACCCTGCGTCAATACACCAATCAATACCAAACTCTGCATCAATACACCAACCAATCAGATTCAGGGTACCAAACTCTGCATCAATACACCAACCAATCAGATCCAGGATACCAAACTCTGCATCACCACCCCAAACAATCAGATTCAGGGTACCAATGTCTGGATCCTGGAACTCTGACTGACTCTGTTTACCACACCCTTCAGTCCTAATGTAAACTTCATCCTCCATCATGTGTCGTTTACAGTGAGCCGTTACAGCTGATGCTCGCTGTCTGATATGTTGGTTTATTCGTAGAAGCAGTTTTACAGGAATTAAAAGTTTTTAAACAAATATGAACTTGCCTCACCAACCAAAGTAATACAGAAGAACAGGAGTGTTCACTTGAGTTTACTTAATTTAAATGTGTAGATTAATTACATTCTAAAAATTTTCTGTCTTATTTTATTTTATTATTTAAAAATATATAATATAAATAATTAAATACATAATATTCATTTATTTATGTAATATAATTATAATATCTCACAGTAACACAGTTGATTTTTGGGCATGTTGGGCCGACCTGCTCATGTCAGCATTTTTAAAGCTTATAAAATATAATCTGTATATGTGGACTGGATTAAGGTTACATTAAGTAAACACTTTAAAATGTAAGACTTTTTTATTGGCACAAATAAATATGATAGAATCTCTCCATTTGTTGATAATGGAGGTCACAGTCCAGTCTCTTTATTTGTCATACTTGTCTATTTTTGGTGCTAAATCTGTACATTTTCTCTGTTGTTTAAGATAAGATAAGATAATCCTTTATTAGTCCCACAATGGGGAAATTCACATTGTTGCAGCAGCAAAGGGATAGTACAGCACTCAGTACAAAAAATAGACGATAAAAAATAAAAAATAAAAATAGTACAATGTATAACAATAATAATAAAAAGTCAGAAAACTCTAAAAATATTTACAAATAACTGCATGTGAGAATATTGCACATTGTAATAGTTACACATGGGGAAAAAATTGCACATTTTAATGAATAATAATTTAAAGTGTGTGTGTGATCTATCTGGAGCAGTGCTGGTTGTATAATCTAACAGCAGCAGGAAGGAAGGACCTGCGGTACCGCTCCTTCCCACATTTAGGGTGAAGCAGCCTGTCACTGAAGGAGCTGCCCAGTGCTGCCAGAGTCTCATGCATGGGGTGGGAGTCATTCTCCAGCATGGATGCCAGCTTGGCTAACATCCTTCTGTCTCCCACCACCTGCACTGGGTCTAAGGGGCTCCCCAGGACAGAGCCGGCCCTCTTAATGAGTTTGTTCAGTCTCTTCCTGTCCACTGTAGAGATGCTACTGCCCCAGCATACCACTCCGTAAAAGATGGCTGATGCCACCACTGTATCAAAGAAAGTCCTCAGGCGTGCCCCCCGCACTCCAAATGACCTCAGTCTCCTGAGTAGGTAGAGTCTACTCTGACCTTTTTTTTAAATTTGTTATTAAACTTGGTTTATTATGTTATATATTTGTATTGTAATATAATTATGTTGTGAGTAAATGGGAGTAATTAAAACACTGACATTAATGTCCACTGCTTAACACAATAAAATGTTTAACATTCATGATTTAAGAAAAGAGACTCAAATCTTATAACTGTAAAACACTTAAAAAAGGGAATCGACAGAAATTGCTCAACAGATCAATGAAGCAATTTGTGTTGAAGGAAGTTATAGTGTTTTTTATGTGCATCACACACATATATCCTGAACAAAGAGGAAGTACGTAAACAAGAGACACACAAATCCACAAAATCTGGTCACACATATCAGCCAGTGTCCAGTCAAACCTTCCTCATCAGAAGGATCAGAAGTGAAGCTGAACTCGAGTCCAGATGATGAAGATTCTTCTCATTCTCATCCTCTACCTGATCTCAGGTCAGAAATTAACACGTAAGTTAAAACGTGAACTTGATCATCCTGTATGTGTCAGTACTGAAAGCTTAGTTAGCTCACTTATTATATTTAATATTTTCTTTTTTTATTAACAGGTCCAGTAGACTCTGCTGTGATTGGCTACTCAGGAGGAAGTGTCATTATAGTCTCAAATCTGAAATACTCTCCTACCTTAAATAGAATTTGTGTGTTAGATAAATCAGACTGTACAGATATCGTACTTTTTAAGCAGATGTTCAGAGTCATTCAAGATTATAGATTCATTCTGTATAAAAACAGCAGCGGATTCTTAACAGTGTTGATCAGAAATCTGAAACCACAGGATGCTGGAACGTACAGAATTCAAAATCATGTGGATTACAAAGACGTGGAACTGAAGATTTATGATGGTAAGAAAACGTTCAGTATTATATCAGTTCTGTCACTTTTATGCAAAGTTACAAGTTTGTTATGAAACATTTTATTAGTATATTAATAAATAATAAATATTAGTGATGTTTTACTATGAAATATCTGTGTAAAGATGATGTGGTTACAATGGCTGTTAGTTGAAGAAACTTTTCAACTATTCCAAATTCACAATTAGCTCCTGAAAAAATGACTTCAGCCTCATTCTGTGGTGCACAGAACGAGGCTGAAGTCATTTTTTCAGGAGCTAATTGTGAATTTGGAATAGTTGAAAGTATTGTTACACAATACTTTGTACTTTTTAATCGAATCTGTTTTGTGAGTGTGTGATGGTGCATCACACACTCACAAAACAGATTCGATTAAAAAGTACAAAGTATTGTGTAACACATTTGTGTGTCTTCTTATGAGATATTGTTAAAGATCTAAAAACTCAGAAACACCAGTGTGTGTATGTGTGTGTGTGTGTGTGTGTGTGTGTGTGTGTGTGTGTGTGTGTGTGTGTGCGCCCTGTGATGGGCTGGCATGTTTTCTTGCCTTTCGCCCAATGAATCAGACCCACCACACCAGACCAGGATAAAGCAATAAATGAATGAAATATCACATCTCACAGCTACTAATGATTTGATTTCTTGCTTGTGTAATTAACAGATCCTTGCTGTGAGGCATCAACCACTATGGACGCCTACAGTGGAGACAACCTCACCCTCACCTGTAACTATCCAACAGAGTATAAGAGTAACCACAAGTACTTTATAAGGCTGGACAACAACAGCTACTAATTATTTGATTTCTTGCTTGTATAATTAACAGACCCTTGCTGTGAGTCCTCAAAAACTATGGACACCTACACTGGAGACAACATCACCATCACCTGTAACTATTCAACAGAGTATAAGAGTAACTACAAGTACTTTATAAGGCTGGACAACAACAGCTACTAATTATTTGATTTCTTGCTTGTATAATTAACAGACCCTTGCTGTGAGTCCTCAAAAACTATGGACACCTACACTGGAGACAGCATCACCATCACCTGTAACTATCCAACAGAGTATGAGACTGACCGCAAGGACTTTATAAGGCTGGACAACGACAGTATTGTTAAAGACATTCTTAATACTGAAACAGCGCCTCATAGTGGCAGGTTCTCCATTTCTGATGATATAAATGCTAAAGTTCTCAGTGTGAACATCAGGGACGTCAGTAAAACTGATACTGGACTTTATTTATGTGGAGTTTTTAAAAACACGAGCTCAGTCTATTACTCCTTCTTCACAGAGATTCAGCTACAGGTTTCAGGTAGGTCTACAACTTTTATTTCAGCTTTTTTGTCTGCAAAATACAGCAAATGTAAATAATTAGGGTTAAAAAGTATTGGAAGCCTTTTTCTAATAATTAAACCCACGTGTTGCAGCAACAACAGTTGATAACAGGTCTAATAAATCAATTATAAAACGTTATATAACATTATCAAATGTTCTCAAGTCTTCTATTAGTAGCTACCAACAGCCAACATTTATTATAACTCCATATAAATACCATGATATGTACAACTGTTATTAAAATGAAGTTATTTATAAACACATTTATTTCTCATGATACAGGCATCTACATGGTAACACCGGCAGCACCAGAGGCAACACCGACAGAATATTCCAGTAAGAAATCCTATTATTCATCACACTTTCTTTCTGTCCTCATGTTAAACATTTACATTTAGGGCCGCTCAGGTGGCGCAGCGGTAAAAAGAAACGCGCTGCAACCAGGGCTGGATTCTGAGAAGCGTCGTATCGAATCCAGCCTTGCTTTACCGGTTCGAAGCTGAGTGGCTATATGAGCAACGATTGGCCGGTTGCTCATGTGGGGGGTGGGACAAAGAACCGGATGTGGGTCTCTCTCTGTCAGAATGCGATTGCGTTCTCTGCCGGCTGATTGGAGGCGCTTACACAGAGATGGGAGGGGGTGCCCTTAGGGTGTGTCTCTCCGCATGCAACGCTAGGTGGCGCCAAACTCGTCGATGTGTGGGTGGCAAAGATGCATCTGGCTGCTGCTCGTGTTTCGGAGGGGATACGGGTTAGCTTCAATCACCTCCGTCAGGGCAGGGTTCGGCATAGACAGAGAGGAAGCACGATGCTAATTGAACAATTGGATGCGCGAAAAAGGGGTAAAAATTAAAAAAAAAAAAAAAAAAAAAAAAAAAAAAAACATTTACATTTAGCAAACCAGTGTGTTCAGGTGTTTTTTTTAGAAAAAAAAAACTATTCATAAATTCAATTTGAAGGTTTTTGGTTTGATTCTAGCTTGGTATCAGGTTCTAATCCCAAACCCACCACACCACATCACACCACTCCTATAACATGACGTCACTTAATCACAGAGGCTTCAAATAAGCCGCAGCGCTAGTTTCAACACTTCCACATTACAATATAGCACTTTGTGATGATGTATGATGCTGTGTTTGGTTTGTTTATCTCTAGCTTCCTTCATCATCATCATCATCATCGTCGTGAGCGTTTGTGCAGCTCTGCTCCTGATTGGAGGATCTGTTCTGATCTACAGACGGAGATGCACACAGAGACAAGGTAGAAATTACACCCAGACACCCCTACTTTACATATCAAGCAAAAACAGATTTTAATGAAGTTCTGACTGTTTTTCTCATGATTTATTAGTGTTTATAAATAATGAGATGCTTTGTAGTGTTTTAGTGAAATTATTGTTGTCTTCAGCAGTGCCTCACAGTGCATAATTAGTGATAAAAAGTATTTGGACACCAGACCATGAGCTTGTTGGACATCCCATTTCAAAATCTAAATTGAGTGACCTCTGTGTGATTCTTTTCTGAGAAGGCTTTTCATAAGACTTTGAACTATGTTTGTGGGAATTTGTGCTCATTCAGTCAAGAAACATTTGTATGGCTGGGCACTACTGATGGCCAAGAAAGCTGTTGAGTAGGGATGTAACGATGCACTCCTCCCATGATGCAATGCGATTCACGATACTGGGTTCACGATACAATTTTTTCATGATTTTTTTAAACAAAATTAAATTGAAGACAAATGATGACAAAGTTTTATTTTATTATTTCTCTTACTGCTTATCTTTTATTTATCTAAATAATGAATGCCATTTTATTTCTGAGGTGGGTACAAACTATGTAAAACAATGCTGCACATTTCCCTTTTTGTGTAAAAAAAAAACTGAAATAAAATTTTTAAACAAATCTCACATTAAATAAATACATGAATAATACAAATAAAGAAAGTATCCTCACGTAAATACATTTGGCTGGAAAATTCCGAACCTGGCAACCCTGTAGTGATGTCAACCAGGCAAGGTGAATAGCGCCAGTGCGCTCTACTGTTTAAAGTGAATATGGATTCATTATACATGCAGACCGATTTGAATCGTTACACATGTGAATTGATTTTTAACTGTCTTATGGTGCATCGTTACATCCCTGACACCAGTGTAACCAGTTTATCAGATTGGAGAAGTCAGGAGCTTAGTGTTGTTTCTTCTGTGTACAGGTTTAACATCACCATCTGGGATGAACTACGACAATGTACAGGTGAGTCATTTTTCTGTCAGTGTCTGTGTGTCTGTGTAAGAGAGAGAGAGAGTAATAATTTTCATAATCACCTCCATTAAGCTGATGACTGAATAAATCATCACTGTTAGACTATTAGTACGACCTATAATGCAATACAGCTGCAGTCAAATGTTTACATACACATATATGTATATACACATACACTCTGCATGAGTCCTGTAGGAGTTCAGTTATTTCTGAAACTGTGTGTGTGTGTGTGTGTGAGGAGTGATCCATGTTTCACAACACTAAAACGTAACTGTGTTTTCTTCCTCTAATTCTAGGCTGTTCCACTTAACATACAACAGTATAAAAACCAAAACATCAACCAATCAAATTCAGAGTACCAAGGTCCGCACCAATACAGCAACCAGTCAGATTCAGAGTACCAAACTCTGCGTCAATACACCAACCAATCAGATTCAGAGTACCAAACTCTCCATCAATACACCAACCAATCAGATTCAGAGTACCAGTGTTTGGATCCTGAAACTCTGACTGACTCTGTTTACCACAGCCTTCAGTCCTAATGCGAACTTCATCCTCCATCATGTGTCGTTCAGAGTGAGCCGTTACAGCTGATGCTCGATATGTGATAACAAGTACAGATCTGTCTCACCAACCAAAGTAATAAAGAGGAGAAAAAGTCGTGTCGTGTCATTTCACTAAACTCATTTAATGGTGGAAAATTAACAAAGAAACAGGTAACAGCATGTTTATCTTAAATGCTGGAGCCTATCTCAGCTTTTTAATTAGCGCAAGGCACACAGTAACACCCTGGATGGGGTGTCAGTCCATCGCAGGGCAGACAAATATACACACACACACACACACACACACCCAGTCACCTGTCCTATAGGACAATTCAGTGTCTTCATTTAAAACCAGAAACCGGAGCTAATCCACACAGACACAGTGAGAACATACAAATATGTATACATACAAATACCCAATTCTACTCTTCTTTCTAATTAAGTTAGGAACTAAATTACATTATAAATGGGGGAAATGGTGGTGGGGTTTTGACTATACCAATGATTTTGTGGTGATTCTATGTATTTTTATTTGTCATACTCGTCTATTTTAGGGCTAAATCTGTACATTTTCTCTGTAGTTTGATTTGTTATTATAAACCTGGTTTATTATGTTGTTTTTTAAGCCAAGTACAATAACCTTATATACCTGTATAATGTCTCTTAAGTCGATGCAGCTTTTATACTTTTATTGATATATTTGTTCAATTCTACTGTAAAAGCTAAATGCATGCAAGCTTATCAATCATAAAACACTCACCATGTAACCCAGCTTCAGCACAAACATTACACTGATCTCTGATTCATGGATTATCCTGCTGTTTGTTGCTCCTCAGCTCATTATTTTTGTAATAATAACTTAAACCCTGATTTTGTATGATTAGTATACCATGTTATATTTTTAAACCCAATATGTGCTGTAATTTAGTGATGTTACAAGATGATAGTAGAGGTGGGGGTGACAATATGTGAGAGATTTATTATATATATTTTTATTTTGTATTGTACAGAGATGATGGTTAGATCATTATGAGCTAAAAGACCAAACTAAATGGTAAAATTACTGTGTCTGGTTAAAATTATATACAAGTTCATCTTCATACCTTGCTATCCTTACTTAATTAGGTAAATATTGTTTGTATTGCTAATTAGCTAAATAAATCTAAATTGTTTATAATTATGTTGTCCATGAGAGTAATCTGTAGTAAAAGAAATGATTAAAACACTGACATTCACATCCACCGCTTAATACCGTAAAAGAGACTCAAATCGACAGAAATTGCTCAACAGATCAATGAAGCAATTTGTGTTGAAGGAAGTTATAGTGTTTTTTATGTGCATCACACACATATATCCTGAACAAAGAGGAAGTACGTAAACAAGAGACACACAAATCCACAAAATCTGGTCACACATAGCAGCCAGTGTCCAGTCAAACCTTCCTCATCAGAAGGATCAGAAGTGAAGCTGAACTCGAGTCCAGATGATGAAGATTCTTCTCATTCTCATCCTCTACCTGATCTCAGGTCAGAAATTCTTCTGTAATTAACACGTGAACTTGATCATCCTGTATGTGTCAGTACTGAAAGCTTAGTTAGCTCACTGATTATATTTAATATTTTCTTTTTTTATTAACAGGTCCAGTAGACTCTGCTGTGATTGGCTACTCAGGAGGAAGTGTCATTATAGTCTCAAATCTGAAATACTCTCTTATCTTTAATAGAATTTGTGTGTCAGAACAATCAGGCTGTACAGATATCGTACTTTTAAACTCAATCAGAGTCATTAAAGATTATAGATTCATTCTGTATAAAAACAGCAGCGGATTCTTAACAGTGTTGATCAGAAATCTGAAACCACAGGATGCTGGAATCTACAGAATTGAAAATTATGTGGATTACAGAGACGTGGAACTGAAGATTTATGATGGTAAGAAATTGTTCAGTATTATATCAGTTCTGTCACTTTATGCAAAGTTACAAGTTTGTTATGAAACATTTTACTATGTTAATATTAACTCATTAGTGATGTTTTAGCATTTTTTAAATATCTGTGTAAAGTTAGGGCTTTTTGTGCATCTGTCACATGATATCAAGAAACTGGAAGAAACTTTTCAAGAATTCCAAGTTGTTACCAGTTCAGTACCGTAACCACTAGGCTACATTAGCCTAATTTTACAGTTAAAGCTTGCTTCACAATTAACTACCAAAAACAAATTTGAAAGGACTTCAGGCTTTAACTGTGCACCATCATACACTCGGATTTGAAGACAAAACAGATTTGTTAAAAAAAACAACAACAACATAGTATTGTGTAACACATTTGAATGTGTTAAAACGCAGAACCACCAGCATTACAAGTACATGTAGGACTTAATTTGGTCTCCCAAACTAATTTTGTAAAGACAAAACCTAGATTTTTAACATTAAAATTTAGCATTAGCTGAAAGTCCCAGCTAAACTTCAGATTGCTGGCTCACGCTATTCATGCTATGAACACAAATGTGTGTGTGTGTGTGTGTGTGTGTGTGTGTGCCCAAGGACGGATTAAGGATAGTCTGGGCCCCTGGGCAAAGAGTTGCCCAGGGCCCCAACCACCGCCCCAACCCCGCGTGCCTCCCCCCCTCCAAAAACATAAATAAATTAATACATTAAACAACCTGTCAATAACTAACCCTAACACAAAAATCTATTTTATATAAGTTTCTTTCTACTCTTCTTTCTTGCAAAGTCATCCACTAATTCATCAAAATTAAGCTGTCTGACCAAATCTGATTCAATAGCCAGAAGTGACAGTGAGTTCAGGCGGTTTTGGCGCATCCTAATCCTGAGTTCATTCTTAATACGAGCCAGTTTGGAGAATGAACGCTCCCCTTCACAATTTGTGATAGGCACAGTCAAAAAAAGTCTAAGTGCTATGACATTTGGAAAGGTTCACTGTAAATTCAAATTTATCATGGTTTTGAGCATTTTACTAGGACATTTTTCTTTTTCTGTTATGAATGATTTGAATTGTATCAATTCATCTGCCAGGCTCATGTTCAGATCTGAAGGATATGCTGCAGCGAGTGAGTTAGCCTTTAAAGTGAGCTCACTGTTGGACATATTGTCAGGCATGAAAAGAACATCAAATAGCTCAGTTAAGTGTGTGTATGCATTCAAACGGTGGTTGAGACAGGACACAAGTTTGTCAATGACAACATTGAAAGTTTCGATCCGAAACTTGTCCTTTCCGTTAAATGCTACACCTGGCTCTGCACTATCATCAGACATAATTTTGCGCTTCTTTGTACGCTGGAGGTCATGCCTGTACTCTTGGGAGACAGCAGTGGTGACATTTAAAGCTTCCCCTTCAAACACCTCAAAGTTATCTCTCTGTGCTGCCACAAAGTCTCGTAAAGACAAGAGAAGTTGTGTAGCTGTACATATGTCAATATCATGCTTATGCAGCTGCAGGCTTGTGTCTTGGAACCTCTGTAGTATTGTGTCCCAGAAGTATGCCATGAAGGCCATCTCCAACGTGTCCAATTTGTCACAGAGTGCAGAGGCTTCACTTCGAGTTACACATTTCTCCTCCATATCTTTAGACATATCATTCAATGCCTCTCTCAGTTGTGCATAATATTTCCAAAGAGCCTTAGTTGACTCAGCTCGTGCGCTCCATCGAGTACCTGACAGTGATTTCAGTGTGAGTTTGATATCAGTATCACGGAAAACCTTTCCCCCACCTGTGTGTAGATGATGCACAAAATGTGTACATTGCCTGTACAAAGTCAAAAAAACGTCCAGCTTCTGGGCTACTGTCAACAGCATTGACACCAACTAAATTCAGTGAATGTGCTGCACAGGGGACATAACAAATCAAAGGGTTTCTTTGTTTAAGATGAGCTTGGACTCCATTGTACTTTCCCGACATGTTACTTGCATTATCATATGACTGGCCCCTACAGTTGGATAAGTCTAGGCCCAGATTCTCTACCATAGCAACGACACACTCTGCCAAACTGTCCCCACTATGGTTTTCAATAGGCTCAAAAGCTAGAAAACGCTCAACTACATGTCCGTCATTATTAACAAACCTAAAAATAAAAGTAAGTTGGTCCACATGAGCAAGGTCTGGAGTGGAGTCAACTATAACAGAGAAGTATTTTGATTCTTTGATCTCATTAACAATTGCCTGCTTTGTTCTCTGTCCCATCAAATGGATAAATTCTTCACACACTGTCCATGATAAGTAGGACACAGAACCTTTTCCCTTACCTCCAAACCTTTGGAGGTGCTCAGCTAGGAATGGGTCAAATTTGGCTAAGAGTTCTATGATGCCCAAAAAATTACCATTGTGGGCTGATCCTAATAGCTCATCTTCTCCCCTGAAAGCAAGTCCCCTCTCCCCCAAAAACTGGATGACTGCAACAACTCTTTTCAAAATTTCCCGCCAGTATTGTCTTTCTGCATCAATTTGTTTGACAATATCAGAATCAATTGTTGCTGTGCCTCTGGAGTGATTATATAATGCTAGCATGCAAGCCCTATGCTCCACACTCCCCTCATGCTCACCAATCCGCTCTGAATGTTTCCAGTCAGAAAATCCATGAACAAAAGTATTGTGCTTACTGGAAAACAGTTTGCAAGCAAAACAATACACACAGCCAGTTAAAGGAGAGTAAAGTAGCCACTGCCTAGTCACAGTTTGCCCATTGGGTAGAGAGCAACTGAGTAGAGCAACTGAGTAGAGCATTTGTAAAGCTCCTACTGGTACCCCCAATGCCTCTATCCCTGACTGAGGCTGGGTACTTAGCACTTCTGTTTTGAAATGCAGCTTCTCCTCTATTAACAAGAATCGACTTGGCTTGGTCGGTAATGGTACTGGGCCATAAAGCAGGGTCGTTGACCGTTTCACACCAGGAGTTGGGGTCCTTGCCCTCCTCATTTGAAAAACGACACTCACACGATGCAGCTGGCTGGTCTGATTGTGGGTCTGACACACCTGCAACTTTCCTTTCATGGTCTTTCTGCTACTGGTCTGTGGTAGCCTGGCAGGGCTGGCATTCCTGCTCTGCACCTGACTGGGTCTGCAAAGGTACATAGTCACTGACAGGTGACACTAAGCCAGTGGTGATCACATCTTCATTGCTAGAACTCTGATCACTGCTAACATTAGCAATACTTGTCTCACTCATATCCAGCGGTTTCTCAAAGAAGTTTGAGATCAAAGGAACGCTTTTCAGGAAATCTGCCTGATTTGCTTCCTTAATTTTTTTTGCTTTTCTTTTTGAGGCACCACTTTTTTGTTTGGGATCCATGTTATTAATGGCAAGTGTTTCTTAAGATGCAAATATAGAAGCTTGTCTTGCAAATTCCTATTCCTATCCAATACTTACTATGTTGTTTCTATGTTGTATGTTCAGGAAAAAAATACAATCACAAAATTGTAGAACCAGATACAATATGTAATAAAAAAAGGCTGACCTATAACTATTTAGCTATAAATTGTTGTTATTGTAAATGTATTGTATGTATGTACTAATATTATAAAGCTTACACTTCTACTATTATCAATAATGTAATATGCAAATAACAATAAGCTTTTAAAAAAGCTGTGAGTTGCTAGTTAGCAACATTACACTAGCCTTGAAAAAGGCTGTGAACCTTTCAAAGTTTAATATATTATATATAGTAATATAATATTATATCATGTAATATAATATAATATATAAGCCTTTGAAAAGACTATGAAAAGAATGTAACAGAATATATGCAATATAGTATAGTATAATATAATATAAAAATATTTATATATATTATAAAATAATATAATGCAGTATAAAGGGCAATGAGCCTTTAAAAAGGCTGTTGGTTGCTGATCTGGTAATGGCAAGGTAAAAGTTGTAGTAAAAGCACAGAGCAAGTTCGCAAGCTGAACTGTCTGAATGTGAGGAGTTTTGATACTGGCAGGGGGTTTTATATAGATCTTGCATATTCACTTGGAAGTTCTCGCAACACCTGATTGGCTCAGCCCCAGTGGGAATTTAGGGCAATGTAACAATTTTTCACCACTGAGTGAGAGAGTGGGGGAGGGGCAGCCACTATCTACTACAAAAAAACTGTTTTGTGTGTGTGTGTGTGTGTGTTTGTGTGAGAGAGAGAGAGGCATGGAGAGGGAGACAGGGGGAAGGTTTTGAGTATATTAAAAATGCTGTGTTAATGATATTAAATCAAGTTTAATTATTGTCGAGACCCCTTCACACTGCCTTGAAACATGTCGTCATGTCAAACTGTCATTGAATAGTCATTGAATAACAAGCTGAATAAAATATGTTTTCCAATAAATAATCCTCAAACAAAATATCAGGGTTACATGCATACGCAGCCACAGCTACTACAACAAAACCACTTGCTGTTTCATCATCTGTCACCAAACCAAAATTGTGCTACTCAGTAAAATTAGCTTGCAGTTCTGTTGTATGAAAAGGCACTTTTGGTCACTGGTCTCTTTACTGTTGTTTATTAAAAGGGGAAACATGAAACTAGTCAAATGGCTTGTTGTTTTCACATAAGTGAAATCACACCCTTGGCCAAATTCACTCAATTTAATCGGTGTCAAAGATAGCATTCATCAGACAAATTGCTTGTCTTAAATTTAAATAATTGCAAAATTGCAAAATTAATTTGTGTCTCTGCGCTTAAGAGAAATTGAACATAATAATTTTGAAACAGTATAAATTCAGAAACATTAAGTAAGGGCCTGAATCGCATATTTGCAACAAAACGTCTGTTATGAAATATGGTAGCTTGCCTGGCAATTTGTAGGTCCCTAGAAAGTCAAGGAGCCATGGTAAACGACTTCTATGGAAGTCAAGGGCCCCATAGCAGGGGCCCTCGTGATCAAGGGCCCTCTAATGGTATGCCCTGCTCTTCTCTAGGGCCCCCTGGTAGGGGCTCTCATAACCAGGGCCCTCTAAAAATATGCCCCCCTCTTTCCTAGGACCCCTAATAGCCAGAAGTCGAAGTCAGAGCAGTGCCACAACGCCTCATCTATTTTCATAAGGGGCCCAAAAGCATGGATAGGGCCCAAAAGCATGGCTAGGGCCCCCAAGAGGCCCTGGGGTCAAAGTCCCTAATAGTCAGAGGATCCTTAAAATGGAGGGCCCTCGGAAATAAAAAATATATTGTATCATAAATGTTGATAGGCATCGCAAAATGTTTTGGGCCAGGGCCCCCTGACCTCAAGGGCCCCTGGGCGCTGGCCCCACTGGCCCGGTCAGTAATCCAGCCATGTGTGTGCCCTGTGATGGATTGGCTACCTGCCCGGCGTGTTTTCTTGCCTTTCGACCAGTGAATCCAACCCACCCCAACCCTGACCGGGATAAAGCAATGAATGATGAATGAATAAATTATTTGTTTAGGATGTTTTTTTTTTTCACATCTCAAACCATTCACAAATCATCACAAATCATCACATATCACAGCTACTAATTATTTGATTTCTTGCTTTTATAATTAACAGACCCTTGCTGTGAGTCCTCAAAAACTATGGACACCTACACTGGAGACAACCTCACCCTCACCTGTAACTATCCAACAGAGTATGAGACTGACCGCAAGTACTTTATAAGGCTGGACAACGATAGTATTGTTAAATACATTATTAATACTGAAACAGCGCCTCGTAGTGGCAGGTTCTCCATTTCTGATGATATAAATGCTAAAGTTCTCAGTGTGAACATCAGTGACGTCAGTGAAACTGATACTGGACTTTATTTATGTGGAGTTTGGAAAAGCGAGGGCTCAGTCTATTATTTCTCCTTCTTCACAGAGATTCAGCTACAGGTTTCAGGTAGGTCTACAACTTTTATTTATGCTCAAAAATAATAGAACATTTTTACACTACCACTAGATAGATAGATTTACATATAATAGATAACTGTGCTGAGCTAACAGTGGAGTTATGAGGAATTAATGTGCAGAAAGTGTAGTTTTAATATAAAGTAAGAATTATTATCATTTATTTATAATTTATTTACATTGTGTGTTTTTGTAATTTTATGCTTTGAACAGAATCCAGGCAAGCAGGACCGACAGAGATTCCACCTGATGGAGAACATTTAAGTAAGAACTTAAGTCTTTCATTCTATATGCTCAGAGGCGTAACTACAGGGTAATACTACATTGTTATTATTATTATTATTATTATTATTATTATTCTATAATAATAATAATAATAATGCTGTTGTTATCGTTAATAATAACAATGATAATAATAATAATAAATAATATTATTAATCGTAAATAATAATACATTAATAATACAGCACCTTTTATAAAGCTGTCATTTAATATGCTTTACAGGACAGAAAAAGGGCACGAATGCAATAACTTAAATAAAAGAATAAAAAGGCAAGAAACAAATTAAAAATAAAATGAATTAATGAATGAATAAGTGAATACACTGTAAAGCTAGTCATAGCACTGACGCAGAGGCCTCAAAAAGTGCAGAGACCTACCCACACAGCAGCTCTATTTTTAAGATCATACCCCAGTATACCAGGTTAAGGTCAGGTTTAAAGATGCTTTTCTGTATTTTCTCTGTTTGTGTTTGTCTTCAGTTTTTACGGTCTGTATCAGTGTGGGTGTCTGTGCAGCTCTGCTCCTCATTGGAGGGTTTGCACTGATTTTCTACAAAATTAGAAACAAGAAAAGACAAGGTATGGCCTGCGTTATTGCATTATTGCAAGAGTTTAATTTATTAATTTATTATTTATTAATTTATTATTTATTAATTAATTTATTAATATTTATTCATTAATTAAATTACTGAAACCAGTGTGTTAAAGTCGTCAGCTGTAATACAGTGAGAATAATTTTTCATTACAGGTTCAACATCAACAGCAAAGATAAACGACAACAGTCCAGTGAGTAAATATTTTTGTAGTATTAAGTACAGTCGAATTTTATAAAAATAACTTTTTATACAGCCAAATTATAAAAAAAAAAAAAAAAAAAAAAATCCTTATGGCCACAGCCTCGCTGGGCTGAACTGAATTGCCGTTGCAATCTTTCTGGAACTCCCTACGGTGGCTCAGTGGGTAGCACTGTCGCCTCACAGTGAGAAGGTCCTGGGTTCGATCCCCAGGTGAGGCGGTCCGGGTCCTTTCTGTGTGGAGTTTGCATGCTCTCCCCGTGTCTGCCTGGGTTTCCCTCGGGAGCTTTGGTTTCCTCCCACAGTCCAAGGACATCCAAGTGAGGTCAACTGGAGATACTAAATTGTCTGGAGATACTAAACTTGTGAACTGATGAATCTTGTGTAATGTGTAACGTTCTGGTCATGAATGTAACCAAAGTGTAAAACATGATGTTAAATCCTAATAAATAAATAAATATCCATATGCCATTGCTACTGGCCCATTCGATCAATAATCAGGAAGCCTTTCAGTCCATTATTAGGATTTCTGTGGGCAGGTGTACATTTTTTACTGGATGGATAAAGGTTAATTCACGTGGCTGTATGTACATTTTGGACCATTTTTTAAAAGACAACCCACAAAACACAAATTAAAAATTAAAAAATTATAAAATTTGTGAAGGTTTTAGTAGAACAGAATAAGTGTTTCCATCATTCAGTCACAGAACAGAACAGTTACAGAAATGCCAGCGTGTGTAAACTTTTAACTGTAAGTGGATGTTTACATGAACTGCATGTTCGTCCTCAAGGTTCCTGATGCGGAAACATCTGCTGCTGCCGTTTGTGTCTATGAGGAGATAGAACACGCCAACACACCTACTGTATCAGACACCGAAGTTTATGCAAACGCTTCAACAGCAAAAAACAGCTTAGACGAAAAAATCTCCTCCACTGTCCAACCAGCGAAAGACCAAGAGGTCACTTACTCCACTGTGAGTTTTCAGAAGAATCCAGGAGATGCTACGGTCACCTTCAGTACGGAGGAATCCACTACTGAATACGCTGCTGTCCAACACCACCCACACCTGAAATAAAACACCACCCACACCTGAAATAAAACACCACCCACACCTAATATAACTGCTAACTATACAAACAGCGTCTCAATACTGAATTAAAACAATAACCACATCACAATTAATTTATCCATTACAATAAAACAAAACTGAGTAGGTTTTTGTCTGACCTCAGTCCTGCCAATTTAAAAAATATCGGTCATTGTTTGTATGTTGATGTTTATGCTCGAACTTTTGTCTTCACACTTGCAAATAGTGTTTACCATGTCGTAAAATCTGTGTTTTAATTATTTAATGATCATGTACTCATAGCAGCTTATATCTAATAGCAATAATCAAACCAATAAAAAATGTGTACATAAAATAAGTCAAGTTTATTTGTATAGCACTTTTACATAGACAGCTTTACAGAATCCAGGACCAACAGTTCAAAAAACCCTGCTGAGCAGCCGAGGACGACAGTGGCAAAGTAAAACTCCTTTAAAATGACAGGAAAAAACCTTGAGAGGAACCAGACTCAGCAGGGACCTCCATCCATTTGAATAAATAGTATTTACACAAACCAAACATATACAAAATATGTTTAACCTTAAAAGTTATAACTACTGAAAAGAAGCATAAAACAAGCAAATTAAGTTCTTTATTATTTAGTCCAGTCTGTGATATAGTCAACAGTGAGTTCTGGACATTTTCAGTGCAGAAACGGCAGGTGTCCATCACATCTAGCAGGAGCAGCATTGTTTTTACAACATTCTCAACTTGCAGACTTCAACCTCAAATGAGTAAACAGGATCCCATCAGAACCACCTCAGGGTAAACAACAGAAGATGTAGTTAAAATCTTAAAAAGTAAAATGTCATTTTTGCAGAGAACAAATGACAACAGTAACATTAATAATTTAACCTTGTTGTCACAGTGGGCAAAAGGTTTCACAGAAACATTAATACAGAGTGAAAAAGACCCTCTAGGATTGTAAAAACTATCGACATGTCTGTGACAAACTGATTTAATAATAATAATATAAAACAAGTTTTAGAATTGAGTGTTTAGATGTTAAAATATAAAAACAAAAACAGGCAGTCGGGTGGTGCAGCGATCTGTTACTTTAGTCTGTCAGACTAGAGATTTAGATCGGGCATCTACACAGACATGATCGCCTTGATGGACTGGCATCATGTCCAGGGTGTCCAGGACAAAACATTAATACAATTAAATAGTTAATAGTGACTCTAGTGATCAATTTTAGGCTTCATGTAAAATTCCAGCCTTGTACACACTAGAGCAGTGATATTCTATCAATCAATATCAAACCTACAGCAGACTAGATTTCATACAGAGTGTATCTATATAGATAATAAAATATAATTGTACAGTGTATCACAAAAGTGAGTACACCCCTCACATTTCTGCAAATATTTTATTATATCTTTTCAAGGGACAACACTATAGAAATAAAACTTGGATATAACTTAGAGTAGTCAGTGTACAACTTGTATAGCAGTGTAGATTTACTGTCTTCTGAAAATAACTCAACACACAGCCATTAATGTCTAAATGGCTGGCAACATAAGTAGTACACCCCACAGTGAACATGTCCAAATTGTGCCCAAAGTGTCAATATTTTGTGTGACCACCATTATTATCCAGCACTGCCTTAACCCTCCTGGGCATGGAATTCACCAGAGCTGCACAGGTTGCTACTGGAATCCTCTTCCACTCCTCCATGATGACATCACGGAGCTGGTGGATGTTAGACACCTTGAACTCCTCCACCTTCCACTTGAGGATGCGCCACAGGTGCTTAATTGGGTTTAGTCCATCACCTTTACCTTCAGCTTCCTCAGCAAGGCAGTTGTCATCTTGGAGGTTGTGTTTGGGGTCGTTATCCTGTTGGAAAACTGCCATGAGGCCCAGTTTTCGAAGGGAGGGGATCATGCTCTGTTTCAGAATGTCACAGTACATGTTGGAATTCATGTTTCCCTCAATGAACCGCAGCTCCCCAGTGCCGGCAACACTCATGTAGCCCAAGACCATGATGCTACCACCACCATGCTTGACTGTAGGCAAGATACAGTTGTCTTGGTACTTCTCACCAGGGCGCCGCCACACATGCTGGACACCATCTGAGCCAAACAAGTTTATCTTGGTCTCATCAGACCACAGGGCATTCCAGTAATCCATGTTCTTGGACTGCTTGTCTTCAGCAAACTGTTTGCGGGCTTTCTTGTGCGTCAGCTTCCTTCTGGGATGACGACCATGCAGACCGAGTTGATGCAGTGTGCGGCGTATGGTCTGAGCACTGACAGGCTGACCTCCCACGTCTTCAACCTCTGCAGCAATGCTGGCAGCACTCATGTGTCTATTTTTTAAAGCCAATCTCTGGATATGATGCCGAACACGTGGACTCAACTTCTTTGGTCGACCCTGGTGAAGCCTGTTCCGAGTGGAACCTGTCCTGGAAAACCGCTGTATGACCTTGGCCACCATGCTGTAGCTCAGTTTCAGGGTGTTAGCAATCTTCTTATAGCCCAGGCCATCTTTGTGGAGAGCAACAATTCTATTTCTCACATCCTCAGAGAGTTCTTTGCCATGAGGTGCCATGTTGAATATCCAGTGGCCAGTATGAGAGAATTGTACCCAAAACACCAAATTTAACAGCCCTGCTCCCCATTTACACCTGGGACCTTGACACATGACACCAGGGAGGGACAACGACACATTTGGGCACAATTTGGACATGTTCACTGTGGGGTGTACTCACTTATGTTGCCAGCTATTTAGACATTAATGGCTGTGTGTTGAGTTATTTTCAGAAGACAGTAAATCTACACTGCTATACAAGCTGTACACTGACTACTCTAAGTTATATCCAAGTTTCATGTCTATAGTGTTGTCCCATGAAAAGATATAATGAAATATTTGCAGAAATGTGAGGGGTGTACTCACTTTTGTGATACACTGTATATACAGTATATATATAAGCAAAATGCTAAACACATGAGTAGATTACCATGTGCAGTGTGTCGTCTTAAATAAATACATAAATAAATAGCTGTAAGATGTTTGCCAGTAGGTGGAGCTGGAAGATCAAAAGTGAGAGTTTTAATAGCTTCTTGATGCAAACATGCACTGACAGACAGATTCACTCTCATGTCTGCAGCCAGACTTCTCTATAGCTCTTTAGTTATTTATAATAAACATAAACTGGCTTTGTTATAACTACAGAAGAGGTGAACTGGATAAAAAACACTTAAAACGAGAGATCCTTAATCAGATTTTAGATCTGTGTGAATTGTTTGGCTGTATAAAGAACTCAAACATCAGATACAAGAGCAACAACGTGCTACTTCATTTTTTCAGTTTTTATTATCATTTCATCCTGGACAGAGACTTGGTGGACTGAAGCCAGTCAGAAACATAGCTCACATGGCAGGTATGAACCCTTTACATGGTGGCACTACTTTCCTAAATGCGTTGTCTGGTAATATGTACAGGACCAGTGTCCCATTCCTCCAGTAATACTTGTTAATACCTGTAACTTATTCTTGAAGAATAGGCTTTGTTTTTACCACATGTTTTGCCTGGTAACAAGTGCAAAACCTCCACTCAGATCCATATGATATCACTGATACTGTACTGCCCACTGGAGGAAATTCTGCCTGCTAATTGTGAGTGTGCGAGTGAATGAGTAAGCTATAGTTTTGATGTGCTCTGTGTCTAATAATGCATCTGCAGGAGCTTTAGGAGCTTGGTGGAGTCGAGTTTGTGTGCGCATGCGTCCCCCATCATCTGCGCATCAGCACCCCAAACCTGCACACACACACACACACACACACACACACACACACACACACACATGGAATCAGGAACACAGCCGACAAATCACAGATCACACTCAGGTGTCTGGAGTGGTGTAAAGCACAGCACTGTTGGACTCTGTGAGTGAGTTTAACCCTGCCTAACACATTCATGATGAATCGGAAAGCTGAACGTGAGAGAGGCCTGGTGTCAGGATGAAATAGCGGTCTCACACACACTGAAGCTCTAGTGTCTGAGTGGAAGCTGATCCCATCAGTCCTGTTCTGAAACCTAGCACAGACTGGTAGAGCAGTGAAGGAAAACCCTCGGTGTGTGAGGTTGGGGCGTCCACATACTTCTGACACCTTTAATCTGATCATGTGATCAGCAGCACTGCTCTGTCGGACCTTTCAAGTGCAAATGCTCTCTAATTAAACAAATAAACATATAACTTCTTTAGGAAACTGATTTACTCTTCAATTCAAATAAAAAGATGTTACAAATCTTTTAAAAGCTGTTTTAGCTATAGTCTTTATATTTCATGTTCTTAAATTTGAGTCAATAACTAAAACCTGCTTCATCTCACCACTCTGCACATTTATTAATGTATACTGGAAGTGAGCAAATAACAGGTGGGTGTGTCTGGTGTGTCTTCAGATAGCTAAAAGAGTAGAGACTGCAATTTTTTATTAAACAAGAAGTCTTTTACTGGAAAGTGAAATAGAAAGAGTGCAGTGAAGCAGAACTTCAGTCCAGGATGAAGATTCTTCTCATCTTTGTTCTTTACCTGATCTCAGGTCAGATATTCTTTTTTAATAACTACATGTAAAGTTAGTTAAGAGGATTGACAGCTCTGTGTGCTTTATTAAAACAAGAGATTTGTATTTGATTGACAGGACCAGCAGACGGCTCTAATGTGACTGGTTACTCAGGAGGAAGTGTCATTATATGCTCTGATCAGAAATGGGATTCAATGAACAGTAAATATATTTGTAAAACAGGACAACCAGGCTGCACAGATGTAATAAGGTCTTACTCAAAAAGCAACAAAGTGCAGAGTGGAAGATTTATGCTGTATAACAGAGTAGGAACTGTATTTGGAGTGTTGATCAGAAGGCTGAAGCCGCAGGATGCTGGTACATACAGAATTGGAACAGAAAATCAGAACAGCTATGATACTGTGAACCTGAAAGTAATTAATGGTGAGAAGCTATTTAATCTTAAATTGTTAGTGAAACATCTGGTCACATTTAACGTTGGGTCATTACAAGTTTTACAAAGCTATTAAGCTAATAGATTGTAATATTATTTTTTTTATATTTCACAGATTTCTGTTGTGGGGGGTCAAAAACCATGAATGCGTATCTAGGAGAGAGTATCACCCTCACCTGTAAATATCCAGAGGAATACGAGACATACTATAAAGATATCACAAAATTTAATGATGATGCCAATATTGAAGACGTTATAAACACTAAAACATCATCTCAGAATGGCAGATTCAGTATTTTTGATAATAAAAGTGCTAAAGTTATTAGTGTAAAGATCAGTAATGTGACTGATAATGATGAAGGATATTATCTCTGTGGAGTGTGGAAAGGAGAAGGCTCAGTCAGGTACTTCACCTTCTTCACAGAGATTCAGCTAAAGGTTACAGGTAAGATGCTTTAAAAAAGAATATTTACTGTTGCTACAGTTAAACTCAAACATATTATTTTTTTCTGTGATTGAGTAAACATATTTTGAACATATTTGAACACATTGTATTTACTGAGAGTTTTCTGACTATATGACGGAATGTGATTTGTCAAGAATATACAGCTCATACAGCAACTTTAAAATAATTATTTGGTGGTTTAGAAAGTTTTTAAATGACTGATTTTGCTTTTTCTTTGTCCTTGTGCAACAAATGTCGAGCTATAAGCTGTTTTAAACCAGGTCCTTTTCCTTCTTGAGCAACAGCCTGAGAGCGCATTGCAGTGTGAATCTTTTTGGATTATTGATGTTGTTCTAGTAACCATTCAATCACAACAGACCTGTTTTTTGTTTTGGTGGCTTTTAGATTACAATTGAAAGGTGACAATTTGGGCAGAGGCCACTGTTCCATGTATTTTAAATAGGTGCTATTGAACATGACCATTGATTAGAATCATTACTAAAAATTAGGTAACATTGCCACGAAGTAAAATGAGATAAAAATTACAAAAGTATGTAAATATTTAAGCCAGCAGTAATAAGTCATTTTTAATATTTTCATACTGTCAGGAAAATAAACCTGGGATCACATCTCACATATTAACCATTAATATTAACCATCTTTAGCAAAACCCAGCACAACCATCCAACCAACGACTGCCTACAGAACAACATCAACAACACCAAAAGCAACCTCGTCTGATCAAGCATGTTACAGTAAGAACTGTTTATTTATAACATACTGAGGATTGATGCCTTTAAATGCCAGACCAGGAACTGGGACATTTAGGAACTAGAAGGTTCCTGGTTTGAACCCAGTTTAATATTAAAATGGTTCTAAAGGCTTTTTAATTCATGATTTTTAGCAAAAGCTTCTTTTGTTGTCACCATTGTGAGTGTCATTGTGGCTCTGCTGCTGATTGGAGGGTTTGCGATGATCTTCTACAAACTAAGATGCACAAAAACTCAAGGTATTAATCCCACACACACACACACACACAGACACACACACACACATACACACAGAATTTATTTCAGTGTGTGCCAGGATAATTAATTGTGTACAATTACAGGTTCAATGTTACCCATGATGTACCACCATAAAAATGTAAGTAATTCTTCTAATAACCGCTCCATTGTGTTTAATATTATATATACTCCTCAGTTTAATTCAAATATAACAAGCTGTGCATTCAGGTGGCACAGCGGTCTGTTACACTAGCCTACCAGGTTTGAATTCCAGCAGTGCTATCGGCTGGGTGTCTACAGACATGATTGGCTATGTCTGAGCAATGGAGTAACGTCTCTCCAGGGTGTATCACTGCGTTGTGCCCAGTGTTTCCATGTGAACCCGCTTCCTTTACAACCCTGAGCAGAATGAAATAAAATGTAAAATGATGTTCAAATTATGTCTAATTCTTTCTCATTTTAGGTTGGTGATGAGGACAACAATCCAGCTAATTTGTATGAGAACTTCAGAAAGAACTAAGATTGCAGGCTTGTAGTGCTGGTGTGTAGCTCTGGAGACATGCAGTGTGTACTGTGTACTGTGTGTGTGTGTGTGTGTGTGTGTGTGTAATGTGTGTGTGTGTGTGTGTGTGTGTTTGGCAGGTGGCATTGCATTGCTTATAGTTTATGGGGCTGTGGCTGTCAAAGCCATTAATTTTTTAAAAGCTACAAAAATCAGAATCTAAGATGTTTATAGAAGAAAATTAATGTAATTAATCTTAATGGGTTTATTACAATGTTTAAATTTGAGCTCTTGAATCTGAATAGCATGTATTAACAAGACTTATTTCTGTGTTGTATTATTAAAGAAATGTATTAAAGAAATGAACCTAACATCTCAGTGTGTGTTCTTGTGTGGGTGAGTGTGTATATCTTGTGCAGATGTCATAAGGCAGGAATGTCTAATTTTATTTTATTTTGCAAAATATCACATTGCAAATTCAAAGTTATCAAGCAGTAATGATCATTCACTGCTGTAATAACACATCCAGCAACGTTTCAGAGCAGGAAACCAAAATAACCAAAATAACACGCCTGTAAATCCTCACCAGTGACATTCATAGCTAGGAAAAAAGACGCACGACAATCTTTCATCTGGGCAAAACTCAAGATCCAGAATCCAAAGATCCATCAATTCATGAATGAACTGATTACCAATTGTTCTTTTTTGTTAAAAATGTAACTTGTATTAAATGGTTGACTTGATTCATTATATTGTCTTACTATTAGTAGTACTATCAGTAGTGGCTAACGGAACTGTGATGACTGAGACTAACTGTAGCATTGGCAACATAAACAAAGTTTATCAGCTGTATCAGTTTTTTATCAGCTGCTGTCAGCATGAGGCCAACATGATTGTGTCACCATACATCCCGCTGTCATACATAATACAGACACAACAATATTAGTTATGATGTCTATGATTGTTACAAAGACAATAATATACAGTGTATCACAAAAGTGAGTACACCCCTCACATTTCTGCAGATATTTAAGTATATATTTTCATGGGACAACACTGACAAAATGACACTTTGACACAATGAAAAGTAGTCTGTGTGCAGCTTATATAACAGTGTAAATTTATTCTTCCCTCAAAATAACTCAATATACAGCCATTAATGTCTAAACCACCGGCAACAAAAGTGAGTACACCCCTTAGTGAAAGTTCCTGAAGTGTCAATATTTTTTGTGGCCACCATTATTTCCCAGAACTGCCTTAACTCTCCTGGGCATGGAGTTTACCAGAGCTTCACAGGTTGCCACTGGAATGCTTTTCCACTCCTCCATGACGACATCACGGAGCTGGCGGATATTCGAGACTTTGCGCTCCTCCACCTTCCGCTTGAGGATGCGCCAAAGATGTTCTATTGGGTTTAGGTCTGGAGACATGCTTGGCCAGTCCATCACCTTTACCCTCAGCCTCTTCAATAAAGCAGTGGTCGTCTTAGAGGTGTGTTTGGGGTCATTATCATGCTGGAACACTGCCCTGCGACCCAGTTTCCGGAGGGAGGGGATCATGCTCTGCTTCAGTATTTCACAGTACATATTGGAGTTCATGTGTCCCTCAATGAAATGTAACTCCCCAACACCTGCTGCACTCATGCAGCCCCAGACCATGGCATTCCCACCACCATGCTTGACTGTAGGCATGACGCACTTATCTTTGTACTCCTCACCTGATTGCCGCCACACATGCTTGAGACCATCTGAACCAAACAAATTAATCTTGGTCTCATCAGACCATAGGACATGGTTCCAGTAATCCATGTCCTTTGTTGACATGTCTTCAGCTAACTGTTTGCGGGCTTTCTTGTGTAGAGACTTCAGAAGAGGCTTCCTTCTGGGGTGACAGCCATGCAGACCAATTTGATGTAGTGTGCGGCGTATGGTCTGAGCACTGACAGGCTGACCCCCCACCTTTTCAATCTCTGCAGCAATGCTGACAGCACTCCTGCGCCTATCTTTCAAAGACAGCAGTTGGATGTGACGCTGAGCACGTGCACTCAGCTTCTTTGGACGACCAACGCGAGGTCTGTTCTGAGTGGACCCTGCTCTTTTAAAACGCTGGATGATCTTGGCCACTGTGCTGCAGCTTAGTTTCAGGGTGTTGGCAATCTTCTTGTAGCCTTGGCCATCTTCATGTAGCGCAACAATTCGTCTTTTAAGATCCTCAGAGAGTTCTTTGCCATGAGGTGCCATGTTGGAACTTTCAGTGACCAGTATGAGAGAGTGTGAGAGCTGTACTACTAAATTGAACACACCTGCTCCCTATGCACACCTGAGACCTAGTAACACTAACAAATCACATGACATTTTGGAGGGAAAATGACAAGCAGTGCTCAATTTGGACATTTAGGGGTGTAGTCTCTTAGGGGTGTACTCACTTTTGTTGCCGGTGGTTTAGACATTAATGGCTGTATATTGAGTTATTTTGAGGGAAGAATAAATTTACACTGTTATATAAGCTGCACACAGACTACTTTTCATTGTGTCAAAGTGTCATTTTGTCAGTGTTGTCCCATGAAAAGATATACTTAAATATCTGCAGAAATGTGAGGGGTGTACTCACTTTTGTGATACACTGTACATAAATGTCTCTTACAAGTAATTTTTTTTATTTCGTGTGTTCCCGACACCCTTGACACCCTCTTCTAAAACAGCCCAGAGAAAGAGAAACCACAGAGGCTTTTTAAAAACTTGTGTGTGGTTTTATGTGAAACCAACTTTGCTTTTTATGTCCTGTTATGACCACAATTAATGAATTAGCATACAACATGTACTGTATGTGTGAGCGAGACTATACTCTTATGCAGACATCGTAATACACACACACACACACACACACACAAATATTGAATTAAACAAGATCAACAGGTCTTTACAGATTAAACTAGCAAGGTGGCATGTGCACAGTTCATGAATAAACCCAGCAAGACCTCATTTTACTCCCACAGCTGAATGACAGGGTCAAGGCCTGGCTGGTTACCCTTAACAAGACAACATCACTAAAGAAGAACTGACTACCCTAAAAAAGCAGAAGTGAAAAATCAGCCACATGAGAAGAAAGTTTGTTTAAGACCAGGTTTAAGAGCTGCTTCATCCTGTCAGAGCTACATGTAATAAAGAAAGAAACAAACACTGCAGATTTGCACTTCTGCCTTTACTTAAACCTTTTTATTTAAACTTCTGCATATGCAGTTTTGTCTTTTTCAGGCTGATGAATAAAACTTTTATTTTTTTAAAGTATAATAATAAATAATATGAATAATAACTAATATAATAATAAAAATGACAACAATAAAAGTAATAACAATAAAAACAATAGCATAAAAGTAAAATAAAAATTGGTAATTGAAATAAAAATTGAACAGTAGGAAGAGCTCTAAGACCAAATAAGTGTGGTTTTTGGGGCTCGGCACTTAATTTTTTGAGGACACACTGCAAATGTTTAAAAGATCTATCGGTTGCTGTCATTGTTAATCCTTTTGTTTTATTATTGAAATGTTTGTGGTTTTGCTGTTGTATATACAGGTTTGGGTCAATTTACATTTTGTTATGATTCACTGAAGAGTAACAATCTAATGTAATCTAATATAAATTAAAAACACTTTTCAATACAAATACTTGCGTAATAGTTATTACAGAATTGTTATAACTATTATATTAATACAATTATAATAACTATTAAAATACTGACACCCTTGTATTTGTAGTTTTATAATTTGATTAATTTATTAGGCAGGTCAAGAACTGTCAATAGAAATTGTCTAACACTTAGTAATTGTAACACTTTACAGCCATCGTTCTCAAAAATAAACAAATAAATAAATAAGCCATAATTCTTCTCTAAACCTGCTAACTAAGAAACTTTAAAACCTAAATGATGTGTACAGTGTCAAGGAAAGCTGTAAAAACTGATATCAAGAAATCACAGGCCTGGATCAGGGTGCAACACACAACACAGTGTAAACAGTACAGATCAGTTTTGATAGGCACAGTACTGATTTTATAGTAAAGCTAACAATGTCATCAACACACTTAGTTTCAGTTCAAACGATTGCATGTGTCTAGGAGTAAACTTAGATAAACTCTGGGTGTGGTGGCCACATTTATATATTAACATTTCCAGCGACTCTTCCAACAAATTTCCAAATTTCATTAGAAATTTCACTAGGGCAGTGATAGCTCAGTGGTTAAGGTACTGGACTAGTAATCAAAAGGTTGCCGGTTCAAGCCCCACCACCACCAAGTTGCCACTGCTGGGCCCCTAAGCAAGGCCCTTAACCCTCAACTGCTCAAAATTGTGTTCAGTCCTACTTGTAAGTCACTTTGGATAAAAGCGTCTGCTAAATGCCGAAAATGTAAATGTCATTAAAATAATTGATGGCTTTTGCAAAACTGGAGGAGCTTAAACCATTTAATGTAAGAAATCTGCAAATTCTAAGAATAAAAAAGGAACAACTTTATACTAACACACACACACACACACACACACACTCACACACAAATGTAGGCTTTTTTTATGGGTTGGCACGCATGACCCAGTGCATCGTGTGGGTCCACAGTGCCACCATGCTGTGCTACACGGGAGGGCATGCTCAATAATGCATAATCTTTAAGAAATGAGTGAAAAGAAAAGAAAAACAAGCAGTTTGAGTTCTTTATTAATTAGTCCAGTCTGTAATATAGTCAACAGTGAATTCTGGACATTGTTAGTGTAGAAACGGCAGGTATCCATCACATCTAGCAGGAGCAGCATTGTTGGTACAGCATTCTCAACTCACAGACTTCAACTTCAAACGGGTAAACAGGATCCCGTCAGAACCACCTCAGGGTAAACGACAAACGATGTAGCTAAAATGTCGTATGAAATCTCATAACATTCATCTTTCTTTTACTGCTTCAAAGAAATAATTAAAAACAGTAAATAATTTAACCTTGTTGTCACAGTGGGCAAAAGGTTTCACAGAAACATTAATACAGAGTGAAAAAGACCCTCTAGGATTGTAAAAACTATCGACATGTCTGTGACAAACTGACTTAATTTGATAACACAATAAAACAAGTTTTAGAATTGAGTGTTTAGATGTTAAAATATAAAAACAAAAACAGGCAGTCGGGTGGTGCAGCGATCTGTTACTTTAGTCTGTCTGGCTAGAGATTTAGATCGGGCATCTACACAGACACGATCGCCTTGATGGACTGGCACTATGTCCAGGGTGTCCAGGACAAAACATTAATAAAATTAAATTATTAAAATCCAGCCTCGTACACACTAGAGCAGTGATATTCTATCAATCAATATCAAACCTACTGCAGACTAGATTTCATACAGAGTGTATAGAGATAATACAATATAATTATATATATTACCATGTACAGTATGTTGTCTTCAATAAATAAATACATAAATAAATAGATGTAAGTTGTTTGCCAGTAGGAGGAGCTGAAAGATCAAAAGTGAGAGTTTTAATAGCTTCTGGATGCAAACATGCACTGACAGACAGATTCACTCTCATGTCTGCAGCCAGACTCTTCTCTATAGCTCTTTAGTTATTTATATTAAACATAAACTGGTTTGTTATAACTACAGAACTACAGGTGAACTGGATAAATAGCTCTTAAAACATGAGAGATTCTTAATCAGATTGTAGATGTGTGAATTGTTTGGCTGTATAAAGAACTCAAACATCAGATATAAGAGCAACAATGTGCTACTTCATTTATTCAGTTTTTATTTAGTTTATTATCATTTTATCCTGGACAGAGACTTGGTGGTTTGACGCCACTCATAGTGGCTCATGGCAGATATGAACCCAGTACAGGGTGGAACTTAATCTTATGTTATAATAATACACGGCAAGAATACTTTTCTTAATGCCCCATTCCCCCAATAATACCTGTAACTAATCCTTGAAGTATAGGCTTTGTTTTTACCACATGTTTTGCCTGGTAACAAGTGCAGGACCTCCATCCAGATCCATATGATATCACTGATACTGTACTGCCCACTGGAGGAAATTCTGCCTGCTAATTGTGAGTGTGTGAGTGAATGAATGAGTAAGCTATAGTTTTGATGTGCTCTGTGTCTAATAAAGAATCACAAATCTACAAAAAATCTGCAAGTGCAAATACTCTCTAATGCCACAAATAAACACAAGTTTCTATTGTAAAATGAACCTGCTGCAACCCCAACCAGGATGAAGTGGATGTTCTGAATGAAAATGAAGTGAATTTTTTTTACTGTTTAAAAAAATATGATTAGGTTAAAAACGTTTAAGCTATATTCTTCATATTTTATATTCTTAAATATGAGTCTGACTGAAACCCGCTCCTGCTCACCACTCTGCAGTGAGCGAATAACAGGTGGGTGTGTCTGATGTGCCCACTGGACATGCCCACTGTCTTCAGACAACTAAAAGAGTGGAGACTGCAATTTTTATTAAACAAGAAGTCTTTTACTGGAGTGCAGTGAAGCAGAACTTCAGTCCAAGATGAAGATTCTTCTCATCTTTGTTCTTTACCTGATCTCAGGTCAGATATTCTTCTTTAATAACTACATGTAAAGTTAGTTTAGAGGATTTACAGCTCTGTGTGCTTTATTAAAAAAAGAGATTTGTATTTGATTGACAGGACCAGCAGATGGCTCTAATGTGACTGGTTACTCAGGAGGAAGTGTCATTATATGCTCTGATCAGAAATGGGATTCAAGGAACAGTAAATATATTTGTAAAACAGGACAACCAGGCTGCACAGATGTAATAAGGTCTCACCCCAAAAGCTACAGTGTGCAGAGTGGAAGATTTATGCTGTATAACAGAATAGGAGGTTTGGTTGGAGTGTTTATCAGAAGGCTGAAGCCACAGGATGCTGGTACATACAGAATTGGAATAGAAAATCAGAACAGCAGTGATACAGTGAACCTGAAAGTAATTAATGGTGAGAAAATATTTAATCTTAATTCATTAGTGAAACATCTGGTCACATCTCACACAACTATTAAGTTTACAGACTGTAATTTGTGTTTGTTTATATTGCACAGATTTCTGTTGTGGGGGACCAAAAATAATGAATGCACATCTAGGAGAGAGTATCACCCTCACCTACAAATATCCAGAGGAATACGAGACATACTATAAAGATATCACAAAATTTAATGATGATGCCAATATTAAAGACATTATAAATACTACAACAATATCAAAAAATGGCAAATTCAGTATTTCTGATAATAAAAGTGCTAAAGTTATTAGTGTAAAGATCAGTAATGTGATTGATGATGATGAAGGATATTATCTCTGTGGCGTGTGGAAGAAAGGAGGCTCAGTCGGGTACTACACCTACTTTACAGAGATTCAGCTAAAGGTTACAGGTAAGATCATTCATTTTTTTCTCCCTTTTTCAATTATTTTTTCATATTCAATTTACTTACTACAATTAAAATCAATCACTCAATTTTTCATCCAATATAAAATTTGTGTTTACTGTGGAATTTCTGAATATATGACAACATTTGATGTCAAGAACATACAGCCACATTCAGCACAGCCATCCAACCAACAACTGCCTACAGGACAACATTAGCAGCACCGAGAGCAGCCTGGTCTGATCACGCATGTTACAGTAAGAACTGTTTTTTATAACATAATATAATGTGTACAATCAGGGGATCGATGCATTTGAATGCCAGACCAGGAACTGGGACATAAACTGTGAAACTGTGCTAGGAGTTGCCTGGTTTTATACAAGTTTAGCACCAAAATGATGTAGGTTCTAATTTGTAAATGCTGTGATATAATTGGCTCTAGGGTACACAAATCATCATGATAAAATACACAGTATGGACAAAAGTATTGGGATACACCTAATTTTTTTCAGCTTCCTTGGTCATCATCATTGTAAGTGTCATTGTGGCTCTGCTGCTGATTGGAGGGTTCGTGATGATCTACAAACTAAGATGCACAAAAATTCAAGGTATTAATCACACACACACACACACACACACACACACACACACACACACACACACACAACCGAAGTACCTCTCATAAAAGTTCATTTCAGTGTGTGCTATTAATTAATTGTGTACAATTACAGGTTCAACATCACCCATGATGAACCACCATAAAAATGTAAGTAATTCTTCTAATCACCGCTCCATTGTGTTTAATATTATGAATGCCTCCTTAGTTTGATTAAAATAGGATAAGCTGTGCATTCAGGTGGCACAGCGGTCTGTTACCCTAGCCTACCACTGCTCCCTTTACTATGAAATTGAAATGAAAATAAATGTCTGATGCTGGTTAAGCTGATAATTGGACAGAGCATTTTTGTGACAGTATTAGTACATGTGAGTTCTTTCTTATTGTAGGCTGGTTATGAGGACAGCGATCGAGCTCATTTGTATGAAAAGCTCAGGATGAACTACGATTGCTAAGAACCAAGATTGCAGGCTTGTAGTGCTGGTGTGTAGCTCTGGAGACATGCAGTGTGTAGTGTGTAATGTGTGTAGTGTGTAATGTGTGTGTGTGTGTGTGTGTGTGTTTGGCAGGGGGCATTGCGTTGCTTATAGTTTATGTGTCTGTGGCTGTCAAAACCATTATTTTTGATGATCATGATTTTTAAAAGCTACATAAACTAAGATGTTTATAGAAAATAAATAATCTAATTAATTGAAATGGTTTTATTATAATGTTGATGTTTAAATTTGAGCTCTTGAATCTAAATGGAATATATGAACATGACTTCTTTCTGTATTTTATTATTAAAGAAATGAACCTAACAACTCAGTGTGTGTGTGTGTGTGTGTGTGTGTGAGTGTGTGTGTGTGTGTGTGTGTGTGTGTGTGTGTGAGTGTATATCTCGTGCAGATGTCATAAGGCAGGAATGTCAATTTTATTTTCCATAAAACGTTTCCAGACACCCTGTAATGCTCAGTGAATTCAAACACAAAAGCACCACATCATTAATGTTACAAATGCACACATTATTATAAAGCTGAAGTTAGCAGAACTTTCGCCTCACATGACTGGTTTATTACCTTCTTACAGAAGAAGACTCTCCTACCTAGTTGGTCCACCTTGTAGATGTAAAGTCAGAGACGATCGCTCATCTATTGCTGCTGTTTGAGTTGGTCATTTTCTAGACCTTCATTAGTGGTCACAGGACGCTGCCCACGGGGCGTTGTTGGCTGGATATATTTTTGGTTGGTGGACTATTCTCAGTCCAACAGTGACAGTGAGGTTGCTGGTGTGTCTGATCGACTCATACCAGCACAACACACACTAACACACCACCACCATGTCAGTGTCACTGCAGTGCTGAGAATGATCCACCACCCAAATAATACCTGCTCTGTGGGTGTCCTGACCATTGAAGAACAGGGTGAAAGTGGGCTAACAAAGTATGTAGAGAAACAGATGGACTACAGTCAGTAATTGTAGAACAACTAAGTGCTTCTATATGGTAAGTGGAGCTGATAAAATGGACCGTGAGTGTAGAAACAAGGAGGTGGTTAAATGTTATAGTTGATCAGTATTTTATTTTATATATATATATATACAACCCCTGGCAAAAATTATGGAATCACCACTCTTGGAAGATGTTCTGTCAATTGTTTAATTTTGTAGAAAAAAAAAAAATCACAGACATGCCACAAAACTATCATTTTTCAAAATGTCAACCTTCTGGCATTAAGAAACAATAAAAAAAAGAAACAAATATAATAGTTGTGGTCAGTCACAATTGCTTTTTTTAGATCAAGTAGAGGAAAAAAATATGGAATCACTCAAATCTGAGGAAAAAATTATGGAATCACTCTGTAATTTGCAGTTTAAAAACAAAACATCTGCAGCAGATTAGATTTGCTAATTATTCTTCAGTTTAAAAAGAGTGCTTACACCTCGGAGAGCTGTTGCACAAAGCAGATTGTCATGAATCATGGTTCCAACACAAGATATGTCAGTTGAAACAAATGAGAGGATTATAAAACTCCTTCAAGAAGATAAATCATTGTGGAATGTCGCAAAAGATGTTGGTTGTTCCCAGTAAGCTGTGTTTAAAATCTGGACCAAGTACAAACAAAATGGGAAGGTTGTAAAAGGGAAGCATACTGGTAGACCAAGTAAGACATCAAAGCATCAAGATACAAAACTTAAAGCAATATGTCTTGAAAACAGAAAATGCACAACAAAACAAATGAGAAACAAGTGGCCGGAAAGTGGAGTCAATGTCTGTGACTGAACTGTAAGAAATCACCTAAAAGAAATGGGATTTACATACAGAAAAGCCAAACAAAAGCCATCATTAACACCTAAAAAGAAAAGAACAAGGTTAAAGTAGGCTAAAGAAAAGCAATCGTGGACTGTGGGTGACTGGATAAAAGTGATCTTCAGTGATGAATCGCGAATCTGCATTGGGCAAGGTGATGATGCTGGAACTTTTTTTTGGTGTCTGTCCAATGAAATTTATGAAGATAACTGCCTAAAGAAAACATGTTAATTTCCACAGTTGTTGATGATATGGGCCTGCATGTCGGGTAAAGGCACAGGGGAGATGGTCTTCAATAAATGCCAAAGTCCACATTGAAATTTTGGACGCTTTTCTTATTCCATCAGTTGAAAGGATGTTTGGTGATGATCATTTTTCAAGATGATAATGCATCTTGCCATAGGGCAAAGGACGTGAAAACATTCCTTCAAGAAAACATATAATGTCAATGGCATGGCCTGCAAATAGTCCTGATCTCAATCCATTTGAAAATCTCTGGTGGAAATTGAAGAAAATGGTCAATGACAAGGTTCCAACCTGCAAAGCTGATCTGGCAACAGCAAGAGACAGTTGAAGGCAGATTGATGAAGAATACTGTTTGTCATTAGTTAACTCCATGCCTCAGAAAGTTTAAACCATTATAAAAGCCAGAGGTGGTGCAACAAAGTAATAATGGTGCAGTGTTTTCTAAAGATTCCATAATTTTTTCCTCAGATTTGAGTGATTCCATATTTTTTTCCTGTACTTGATCTAAAGAAAAGCAATTGTGACTGACCACAACTATTATATTTGTTTCTTTTTTTATTGTTTCTTAATGCCAGAGGGTTGACAGTTTGAGAAATGATAGTTTTGTGGCATGTCTGTGATTTATTTTTTTTCTACAAAATTAAACAATTGAAAGAACATCTTCCAAGAGTGGTGATTCCATAATTTTTGCCAGGGGTTGTATATATATATATATATACAGTATATATATATATATATATATATATATATACAGTATATATATATACAGTGTATCACAAAAGTGAGTACACCCCTCACATTTCTGCAAATAT
The DNA here is from genome assembly GCF_030014385.1 of Trichomycterus rosablanca. Classification (NCBI taxonomy): domain Eukaryota; kingdom Metazoa; phylum Chordata; class Actinopteri; order Siluriformes; family Trichomycteridae; genus Trichomycterus; species Trichomycterus rosablanca. The sequence continues at coordinate 3,140,267 of NC_086006.1, read as the reverse complement.
TTTATTATATCTTTTCATGGGAAAACACTATAGACATGAAACTTGGATATAACTTAGAGTAGTCAGTGTACAACTTGTATAGCAGTGTAGATTTACTGTCTTCTGAAAATAACTCAACACACAGCCATTAATGTCTAAATGGCTGGCAACATAAGTGAGTACACCCCACAGTGAACATGTCCAAATTGTGCCCAAAGTGTCAATATTTTGTGTGACCACCATTATTATCCAGCACTGCCTTAACCCTCCTGGGCATGGAATTCACCAGAGCTGCACAGGTTGCTACTGGAATCCTCTTCCACTCCTCCATGATGACATCACGGAGCTGGTGGATGTTAGACACCTTGAACTCCTTCACCTTCCACTTGAGGATGCGCCACAGGTGCTCAATTGGGTTTAGTCCATCACCTTTACCTTCAGCTTCCTCAGCAAGGCAGTTGTCATCTTGGAGGTTGTGTTTGGGGTCGTTATCCTGTTGGAAAACTGCCATGAGGCCCAGTTTTTGAAGGGAGGGGATCATGCTCTGTTTCAGAATGTCACAGTACATGTTGGAATTCATGTTTCCCTCAATGAACTGCAGCTCCCCAGTGCCAGCAACACTCATGCAGCCCAAGACCATGATGCTACCACCACCTTGCTTGACTGTAGGCAAGATACAGTTGTCTTGGTACTTCTCACCAGGGCGCCGCCACACATGCTGGACACCATCTGAGCCAAACAAGTTTATCTTGGTCTCGTCAGACCACAGGGCATTCCAGTAATCCATGTTCTTGGACTGCTTGTCTTCAGCAAACTGTTTGCGGGCTTTCTTGTGCGTCAGCTTCCTTCTGGGATGACGACCCTGCAGACCGAGTTGATGCAGTGTGCGGCGTATGGTCTGAGCACTGACAGGCTGACCTCCCACGTCTTCAACCTCTGCAGCAATGCTGGCAGCACTCATGTGTCTATTTTTTAAAGCCAACCTCTGGATATGACGCCGAACACGTGGACTCAACTTCTTTGGTCAACCCTGGCGAAGCCTGTTCCGAGTGGAACCTGTCCTAGAAAACCGCTGTATGACCTTGGCCACCATGCTGTAGCTCAGTTTCAGGGTGTTAGCAATCTTCTTATAGCCCAGGCCATCTTTGTGGAGAGCAACAATACTATTTCTCACATCCTCAGAGAGTTCTTTGCCATGAGGTGCCATGTTGAATATCCAGTGGCCAGTATGAGAGAATTGTACCCAAAACACCAAATTTAACAGCCCTGCTCCCCATTTACACCTGGGACCTTGACACATGACACCAGGGAGGGACAACGACACATTTGGGCACAATTTGGACATGTTCACTGTGGGGTGTACTCACTTATGTTGCCAGCTATTTAGACATTAATGGCTGTGTGTTGAGTTATTTTCAGAAGACAGTAAATCTACACTGCTATACAAGCTGTACACTGACTACTCTAAGTTATATCCAAGTTTCATGTCTATAGTGTTTTCCCATGAAAAGATATAATGAAATATTTGCAGAAATGTGAGGGGTGTACTCACTTTTGTGATACACTGTATATATATATATGTTTGATTGTTACAAAGACTGAAAAAACACATATATACATAAATGTTTATATTAAACAGGTAAATTTTTTAAAATGTTGTTGTGTGTTCCAGACTTTGACACATTAACTCGTTTAAAAACCACAGACGCCTTTTTTCTCGTGTGTGGTTTCATGTGAAACTTACTTTGCTTCACATTTACTGTTATTACCACAGTGAATCATGTATCAGCATATTCAGTATGTGTGAGTGAGTCTATGCTCTTAAGCAGACATCGTAATGCTGTGGTGCCCAAACTTTTTTGTAAAAGGAATGGAATGTGTTATATTGAAATAACTGATTATTCATTAGATGTTAGGACTACAGAAAAACAGAATATAAATGTAAGAAACATACATTTAAGTAAAATAAATTTAAGACCAGGCTTCAGAGCTGCTTCATCCTGTCAGGGCTACGTGTGATGAAGAAAGAAATACAGCAGTTTAGCACTTCTGCCTTACTTAAACCTTACTTCTTTTTTTTTTTTTTTTTTTTTTTTTTACAAACTTATGCACATGCAGCTGTTTGTCCTTTTTAAGCTGATGAAAAACCTGTAATTTTGTAATATAAAGAAAATAATAATATGAATAATAACATATAAAATAATAATAAAAATGAGCAACGTTTTATAACGCACCACATGATAGAATTGTCTGGACTGCAGACAGGCTAGTCTAGTACCTTCTAACTGAAGTCTCTTACCATCTTCAAAAGATGAAGATCCACCTCTTTACTAAGCATTTAAGTTGAAAAATAACATACATGCACAATGATCTATACTATTTATTAAACAAAATTTTCTTAATAATAACAACAAAACAACAGCAACAATAATAATAGTAATTATTATTAAAATAATAATAATTACAACTTTGACAACAACAATAAAAGTAATAACAATAAAAACAACAACATAAAAGTAAAATAAAAATTGGTAATAAAAATAAAGTTGGACTTTAGGAGGCGCTCTAAAACCAAATAAGTGTGAAATTTGGGGCTCGGCACCCTGCGAGCGATCTATTAATGATTGTCATTGTTCATACTTTTGTTTTATTACTGATATGTTGCTGTTTTGTGTATATATAAGTTTGATTCAATTTACCTTCTGTTATGATTCACTGAAGAGTAACAATCTAATGTAATCTAATATCAATTAAAAACACATTTTAATACAAATACTTGCTTAATAGTTATTACAGAACTATTATAACTATTATATTATAATACAAATACAATTATAATAACTATTAAAATAATGCTCCCCCTGTATTTGTGGTTTTATAATTTGATTGATTTATTAGGCAGGTCAAGACCTGTCAATAGGAATAGTCTTACACTTAGTAATTGTAACACTTTACAGCCATCGTCCTCAAAAATAAACAAATAAATAAGCCATAATTCTTCTCTAAACCTGCTAACTGAGAAACTTTAATAAAATAAAATGATACCTACAGTGTAAAACAAAGCTGTAAAAAAAGATATTAAGATATCACAGTGGATCAGGGTGTAAACAGAACAGTATAAACAGTACAGATGGTTTTGAGAGGTACAGCACTGATTTTATGGTACAGTCAACAATGTCATCAAAAAAATTGTGTGTGAGGAATAAAACTGTTCTGCAAATGAGAGTAAAAAAATGCTGTACAAATAAATATAATCCTTTGTAAGACAAACTGCAGACTGCACTGTAGCATTATACATATCTACAGTAAATGCAGTTAATAATAATAGAATAATATAAATGATGCACAAAATACGTGCATTGAGACACCACCAAGAGAATTGAATAAAATAGTGAGTCTCATTCACACACACTCAGTTTAACTTTTTCCCTTAAGTTTTTGACTTTTTTGTATGTGTTGAAGAGTAAACTCACAGTATTGGAGCAGACTTTGGTGGCCACATTTCTATTTTAACTTTTCTAGTGACTCTTCTAACAAATTTCCAAAATTCATTAAAAGAATTGACGGGTTTTGCAAGACTGGAGGAGCTTAAACCATTTAATGTGAGAAATCTGCAAATTCTGAGAGTCAAAAAGGAACTACTTTATGCTAACACACACACACACACACACACACACACACACACACACACACAGATAGAAGGCTTTATTGTGTGAGATGGCACACTTGACCAGTGCATCGTGTGGGTCCACAGTGCCATCGTGCTGTGCTACACGGGAGGGCATGCTCAATAATGCATATCCTTATTAGAAACTGGAGACGGCCTGTTAGTGCTCAGTTATGTCCTGGAAAATGCGAGCCAGGCCCGGGCAGGAACAGAACTCCACTTAGACATAGTTTTAGAACTTGAGGACACGATTTGTTGCAGTTGTAAAAGTGTTTTTTTTTCCCTATTCATGCTTCATACAACACTTCACTGACCAGTCTAGCAATGGCACTCTTTTAACATATGCCTTGTTTTGCTGAAACAAGCAGGAACAAGACATAAGTTTAAAAAACACACGTCTATATAGCAGCTACGGTGGCCGAGAAGTGCAAAACAAATTCACATTTCAGAAAACAAAATTACAAAAAAACCAAAAACAAATTTACAATGAAAACAAAACAAATTTACAAGTGTTTGGGTACCCAGTGTATGTAAATTTGTTTTGGTATATGTAAAAGTGTTTCAGCACTTGTAAATTTGTTTTCGGCATATGTAATTTTGTTTTCTAAAATGTAAATTTGTTTTGCACTTCTCGGCTGCACATTTCTGACGGAAAAGGTAGGTACAATAAACCGGAAGTGCGTGTTGCTTACCTGCTGTCAATCAAACTGTTTCTCAGCGGTAAAGTGAACGGAGTTTGTGATGGTAACAGCAGCAGGAGAATGTGCGGGACTGATTCTAAGCTTCGGTGCTTTAATCTCACTCACTATATAAAAGACAATCAAACCAGGGTTACCAACCATCCCGTAAAATACAGAATCGGTGTTTATTTGGAGACTAAACGCCGCGTTCAGTATTGAACTGATACAGGACGCGCTTTGTTCTGTATTTTTATCAATGGGAGACGGGTGGTGTGTATGAAACAGAAGGAAACTGCTGCTACTGTGGGAATTAGAAAGCGTTTGGTTATTATATTTGTTCACTTTTATTCTTAGTAACGGTGTGTGTGCGCTGGTTATAGCAGCATAACCTGTTTAATACACCGCTGTATGAGTAGCACAGTGGGTAGAGTGCGTTGTTGTTTTGCCTAAAATATGGTTCTGATTTATAATTATAAAGAATGAAAATAAATGTTAAACACCATAAATAAAACTTTTGTTCTCATGACTGTGCCCTTCAACGCACTCTACCCACTGTGCTACTCATACAGCGGTGTATTAAACAGGTTATGCTGCTATAACCAGCGCACACACACCGTTACTAAGAATAAAAGTGAACAAATATAATAACCAAACGCTTTCTAATTCCCACAGTAGCAGCAGTTTCCTTCTGTTTCATACACACCACCCGTCTCCCATTGATAAAAATACAGAACAAAGCGCGTCCTGTATCAGTTCAATACTGAACGCGGCGTTTAGTCTCCAGATAAAGAAGGATTGTGTATGTTACAGGACGGTGGGAAACCCTGGTTTGATTGTCTCTTATATAGTGAGTGAGGTAAAACACAGCACCAAAGCTTCATCAGTCCCACACATTCTCCTGCTGGTTTAATACAAACTCCGATACACTGAGTCCACTGTTACAAAAGTGAAACAAGCTTTAAAGCCTCGGTATCAAATGTTCCGTCCCTAATAAACAATGTTTTGTCCATTTTGTGTTAATTATTTTCATTATTTCGCTTTTGTTTTCCTTGTGGGAATTCCTTAGATGTTTAGAAGAGCGGACAGTAGATAGAGATGCACACGCCACGTCTAACCGTCTGCACAATCTAATAACTTTCCACAAGAAAAACAATAGCGGGTCAACTGGATAAAATGATTTCCACAAACTAGACAAAACATCGTTTATCGTCACCATCACAAACTCCGTTCACTTTACCGCTGAGAAACAGTTTGATTGACAGCAGGTAAGCAACACGCACTTCCGGTTTATTGTACCTACCTTTTCCGTCAGAAATGTGCAGCCGAGAAGTGCAAAACAAATTTACATTTTAGAAAACAAAATTACATATGCCAAAAAAACAAATTTACAAGTGCTGAAACACTTTTACATATGCCAAAACAAATTTACAAACACTGGGTACCCAAGCACTTGTAAATTTGTTTTTGCTTTCGTTGTAAAAGTTGTTTTTGTTTTTTTGTAATTTTGTTTTCTGAAATGTAAATTTGTTTTGCACTTCTCGGCCACCATAAGCAGCAAACGTTGCTCCAAATTGTGTATGTACCCCTCAGCATTAATATAGCCTTCACAGATGTGCAAGTTAGCCATACCATTGTAACTAACACCTCCATAACAGGCGCTAACTTTTGAACTGTGTTTATGACAGTCATTACTTCTGTTGTTTCCGAAAGCAAGCTGTAAGGTGGATTCGTCTGACACAGCAAACATTTCTCGCAAAACTTGCTTGCTTATGACTGAGTCACTGCAATGCTTCTGTCCCAACCTTTTATAAACGTGTTGCAAACACCAAATTAGGTATAAATAGTGTAAAACATCTTCTTTGTACTGTATTCATTTAAATATCTGTAACAGACAGATTACAAGTCACTGCTTTCTGATGTAATTTAATCATACCTCCTGCCTGGACTTGAAAATTCCAGTTTAAAATGCTGTAACGTGCACTACCTACCATTTCCTGATCGAGGATAATGACTTAAGACAGCGCAGACGTGTTAAGCGTTCTACTCCGTGTCATGCACTACCAGTGGCTTTTAGCCCTGAGCAGAGCCCTCGCCAGTCTCACTTCTGCTTGACACTGAAGTCTGAGCCTCATCTTTAATTCAGACCAGGATTTATGGCTCATCAGCAGCAGCAGTCTTTTTTAATACCGTTAAAGAAATTTCCATCAACAAAATTATAATTAACTTTCCTAGTTCAACATTTACATTTTCAGCACTTAGCAAATGCTTTTATCCAAAGTGACTTACAGTAGTGTGACAGTATATTGTCTAAGCAATTGAGGGTTAAGGGCCTTGCTCGAGGGCCCAACAGTGGCAACCTGGCAGTGGTGGGGCTTGAACCGGTGACCTTTTGATTGCTAGTCCAGTACCTTAACCACTAGGCTACAACTTCAACATTATATCTAATCTTAAAGAACAGTGTTATATTAAAGAACAGAATTATTTATTTATTAGGATTTTAACATCATGTTTTACACTTTGGTTTCATTAATGACAGGACAGGTAACTCCTAGAGGAAACCCACACAGACACGGGGAGAACATGCAAACTTCACACCAAAAGGACCCGAATTCTCAGGCACTCCACCTGAGAACTGAACCCAGGACCTTCTCGCTGTAAGGTAGTGCTACCCACCCTGTCACCGTGCCACCCTGAAAAACTGTGTATTTGGTAAACAGATTTTTATATATAAAATTGGTATAATAAGATAAGATACAGTAACACATTAGTATTACGATTCCTTTGGACTTGTTTCATAGAAAACATTTGATAATTAATATAAATCTCTCTGACACTTAATGAGTTTTTAATAATTAATATGTTTTACTTTTTACTTGAGATGCACAGGCAGATATGTGCAGGCCACTGTAGCACTCAATTAATATCAGGGCTATAAATCAATAGCCATCGAATCTAGGACCTTGCTAACACATACAGTATTTGTTTTATACATTTTCCATATGAAATCTAGTTTAAACAGGAATTACTCACATAAAAATGCAGGTTATCTTTAAATACAGCTGCTGCACCACAACCAAAATGGATTTAAATGGTCTTCAAAGCTGAACGCAATGCATAAATACATAAATGAACACACATATCATCAATTAAGAAGAGCCGATCCACTTATGTAGGTTTTTGGGTTAGTGGGAGAAAATCAGAGCTCATGAGGGCAAGGACGGATTAAGGATAGTCTGGGCCCCTGGGCAAAGAGTTGCCCAGGGCCCGATCCCCCATTTTTCCCGATCCCCCATTTTTCTTTTTCTGTTATGAATGATTTGTATTGTATCAATTCATCTGCCAGGCTCATGTTCAGATTTGAAGGATATGCTGCAGCGAGTGAGTTAGCCTTTAAAGTGAGCTCACTGTTGGACATATTGTCAGGCATGAAAAGAACATCAAATAGCTCAGTTAAGTGTGTGTATGCATTCAAACTGCTTGAAATTGGTTGTCTTAAATTTAAATAATTGCAAAATTGCTAAATTAATTTGGGTCTCTGCGCTTAAGAGAAATTGAACATAATAATTTTGAAACAATACAAATTCAGAAACATTAAGTAAGGGCCTGAATCGCATATTTGCAACAAAACGTCTGTTATGAAATATGGTAGCTTGCCTGGCAATTTGTAGGTCCCTAGAAGGTCAAGGAGCCATGGTAAACGACTTCTATGGAAGTCAAGGGCCCCAAAGCAGGGGCCCTCGTGATCAAGGGCCCTCTAATGGTATGCCCTGCTCTTCTCTAGGGCCCCCTGGTAGGGGCTCTCATAACCAGGGCCCTCTAAAAATATGCCCCCCTCTTTCCAAGGACCCATAATAGCCAGAAGTCGAAGTCAGAGCAGTGCCACAACGCCTCATCCATTTTCATAAGGGGCCCAAAAGCATGGCTAGGGCCCCCAAAAGCATGGCTAGGGCCCAAAAGCATGGCTAGGGGCCCCAAAAGCATGGCTAGGGGCCCCAAAAGCATGGCTAGGGCCCCCAAGAGGCCCTGGGGTCAAAGTCCCTAATAGTCAGAGGATCCTTAAAATAGAGGGCCCTCGGAAATAAAAATATATTGTATCATAAATGTTGATAGGCATGGCAAAATGTTTTGGGCGCGGGTTACTGGCCCGGTCAGTAATCCAGCCATGCATGAGGGTGAGGATCGAACCCAAGTCGTGTGGCACCATGCCCCAGTATGGATTTATTATTAATCTACTTAGAGTAAGAAAGAAAAGAAGGAGATGTCTTAGTCTGTTTGGCTCAGGCGTCATCACACACGCACACACACGCACACACACACACACACACACACACTCGTCTGTGTGCCAGATCCACTCAGCACAGTATCCAGTGGCACAACACACGTTCAATAATTCATCAGCTTCTCATAGGCTAAAAAGAGCAAAAGATTCCTTTACCAGGCTATTATTTCCAGTGGAGTACTATGAGTGCAACACCCCTCACATAACACACACACACACACTCATACACTTTAAACCAGTTGTGTGACATTAAATTTTCTGTAGCCTATATAATAGTAATATAAATGTATATAGATAAATATTATAATCATGACATATTTATGAAGCCTGTTAAAAAAAAGAATGTACAATTCTTTAGAGGACAGTTGGTAAATATTCTAAATGCCAAAAATAAAAACAGAATTAAATTAGCACCCCTAAAACATATCAAACACTGACCATAATTATTGCCATCATTTATGGCAGGGCTGCTATTTAAAATCCTTATGTTTGAAGGCCAGGGCACCTAAAATTACATAAATAAATACACCTAATAGCAATTAAGAAGAGCCAATCCACTTATGTAAGTTTTTGGGTTAGTGGGAGAAGATCAGAGGAGGCGAGGATTGAACCCTACTCGTGCCACACCATACCATACAATATGGATTTATTATTAATCTACTTAGGGTAAAAAAGAAAACACTATAGCCTTAGTGATAAACTGTTATATAAAGCTTGTTAAAAAGATCGTACAATTATTTACAGGACAGTTGGTAACTATTCTAAATGGCAAAAATAAATACAGAAATAAATCAGCTCAAATTTCCTGCTACAACATTAAAAACTTTGCTTATAAACTCTTGCATTATTCACTTATGTAGTTTTTTGTGCTAAATCATGAGTCAAAATTTTATAAAAGTTCCTTTTATCCTTTTGATCACATTGCTTGTGAATCATTCCACAAACCTCTCAGTCTTCTATTGGCACTGGCATCAAATTAGGAATTAGCAATTAGTTTACACGTAAAACTCAAGATTTTAACTCAATCCAAGTGTGCAAAGTTTATAGTGACGTATCCAAGATGACTTCCAGCTGTAATTGATGCCAAACAGGCGACTCAATATTCTATTCCATTAGACAGTACAATTTTAATGTCACATCCCAGATTATTCAGTAAGTGTTTATGTATTTACTCTATGTTATTTATTACTAATATTTCTGACTGATCAGTATCATCACCCTCATTTCTCATCTCATGTTTTGCCACAGACTCCAACAAGCTCTAAGGTTTCTGCCAGATTTGACCAGCCGTCACTCTGAAGGAGACGTCTGCTTCCAGACGTCTGTCATGGTTCATAGTTTTAGTGAATAGTCAAGCACACAATAGCATACTTAATGTCAAATCTTGTTTATTATCCAAGATCCAATGACATTTGGAACATCATTCTTTGGCACAACTGATTGATTTCAGCAACATGATACAGGATTAAAACCACAACAGGCATCAATCAGACCCTGAGTCTGAGATAATATAGCTCAAACAGAGTTACACTGGATCAGGAGGAAATAACTGGTATAATAAAAGTTTTAAATGCTTGTTATTATAATAATAATGAAACAAAGAACTTCAGTCCTTGTCCTCACAGGATCGTCCTACTGTGTTTACTTGAGCTTTGATGTTGGCATATGTGCTGCCATGATGTGAATATTTTACCATAGGTATCTTGTTTGATTGTATGTTGTTTTTTATTGTATTGTACTGTATATAGAAGATATAATTTATCTACCTTTCTTGGCCCTAATATGTTACTATGTTTTTTAAATATTAGAAAACAACAGATCCTAAGCTTCATATGCACAGCCATTTTTTAGTTTACTCTTCTGAAAACGGAGGCAAAAGTAAATTAGTTCTGCTACTGCAAGACATAATAGACCAGTTTTAAAAATAAAGAAAAACAATATATTGAAGTATATACACTGTATACACCAGGCATAACATTATGACCATCTTCCTAATATTGTGTTGGTCCCCCTTTTGCTGCATAGGGGGTTTACCAATGTTCCTTCCTTGGACCACTTTTGATAGATACTGACCACTGCAGACCAGGAACACCCCACAAGAGCTGCAGTTTTGGACATGCTCTGACCCAGTTGTCTAACCATCACAATTTGGCCCTCGTCAAACTCGCTCAGATCCTCATGCTCACCCATTTTTCCTGCTTCTAACATCAACTTTGACGATAAAATGTTCACTTGCTGCCTAATATATCCCACCTACTAACAGGTGCCGTGATGAAGAGATAATCAGTGTTATTCACTTAACCTGTCAGTGGTCATATTGTTATGCCTCGTCAGTGTATACTGTGTATATACATATCACAGTGAGCACAGTGAACACAAGTGCATCACAAACCCCAATGTGACTCTGACCAAAATGAAGCAGTGGTAAAATGAATTACTATTGTTGTTTTTGTTATCATCAATATTACAATTATTATTGTATACCAAAATAACTTGGATTTGATATATATATATAGGAAATAATTATTGATAATAATAATGATGGTGGGGTTAATGTTAATGTTTTGAGTGCTAACAGGCAACAGCTAACTCTATACACATAAAACACCTTTGGAATCTGTACCACAAAGTTTAGAAAACTATACTGGAGAGTTTCTGATAAACCCACAAGCCATCCATCAAGAAGAGTATCAATCAAGTGTAGTTATCCTTCAGGAATGAAATTAAGGTATTTTACTCTAATTAAACCATAAATCTTATTATGACACATGAAGTCAGATGTCAATCTTCAGATGTTACATAAAAAAATTCCAATATCAGGTAAAATTTTATTTTACTGAAGGCACCACAGTGTTCCAACCTTTTCCTCTTCCTCTCTGTCAACCAAAGTCCAGTCTGAGGAACTCACTCTTCTTGTCCTTGCTCTGGAAGGTAGAAGGAAGCATAGGCAGATTCAGGTCCGTCTCCTTGCGCTGAACGGATGTCCGTAACTGAACAAAGTTCCTTTTCGCCGTGGTCCCCGCGATGCCCCCCGTCCTCTCTGTCCCTGCTTCTGTGTTCCTCTTATCTTTTGAATGTCTTAAACTCCTGATGACCAGAGCCTGCTGCCTCTGGGTTAAACACACCGGTGGTTTCAGGCCGTTCACCAGAAAGGGTGAGGAGCCTGTCCCCAGGTCAGTGTGACGTTTAAGCCCTGCCCAGACCACTTTCCTCGGCGAGACGTCTTTGAGAGTTCTGTGACGTAGCTGTGGTAATGGAGTGGACTGAGCCGTGGCTTCTATCGCGCTCAAGTGACGTCCAGCGTAAGTCTTGTCCTCGATGGCGAGCAGAAGGTCTTTAAAGCGCTGGCCTGCTTTACTGTCCTGTTGTGTTCTGGGAGATACAGTTTTCTCTGAGTAGAACGTCTGTATCTTTTCCAGTTTGTCACTGGAGCGTGGAGGCTCATCTCCCGAATGATTCGGTCGCAGTTCGTGACCTTTGGGTGGTAACTTTTTGCAGTCCAAAGTTACATCACAAGAGGTGCAGTTGCAGAATTTGGAGCCACTCCCTTCCCCACAGGAACATCTGGGCGGTAAACCATGAGCCTCCCTTTCAGCAAAAACAGAGACTGGAAAACCACAAAACATATGAATAAATGCAGGAAAGTCACTTTTCAATAAATATATGAATGGATCAATTAATGGATGAATGGGTGGATGGATGGATGGATGGATGAATGGGTGGATGGGTGGATGGGTGGATGGATGGGTGGATGAATGGATGGATGAATAGATGAATGGATGGATGAATGAATGGATGGATGAATGGGTGGATGGACTGATGGATGAATGGATGGATGGGTGGATGGATGGGTGGATGGGTGGATGAATGGGTGGATGGATGGATGGATGGATGGAAGAATGGATGAATGGGTGGATGGATGGGTGGATGGACGGACGGATGGAGGAATGGATGGATGAATGGATGGATGGATGAATGGATGGATGAATGGGTGGATGGACGGACGGATGGATGGATGGATGAATGGATGGATGGATGGATAGATGAATAAATGGATGGATGGATGGATGAATGGATGGATGGAGCAATATTATTACCTTCAGGAAACATTCCTTCTCTTGTATCTGTGTCGACTTCAGCGTCTTCATCTGTAAATGCATCAGCAGGACGATTTGAAGGTGAATTCGCTCTCTGCTCTGAACTCGGCTGCCTTTGCCTGATCGTCTCATCTGGCCTTCTGATGGAATCTCTGTCCTGCGATGGGGTCTTACTGGACTGTCTCTGACTCCTGTCGTTGCTAGTCTCTCTCTGAGGAGACTTACAAAGAAATTTTGCAAATGTTAGCAAATGAATAGCTTTGTTAGCAGGTGAAATATGTATTTTCGGTTTATTCTGACCTCAGAATCTGACCGAGCACTTTATTAGGTACATCTGGTACCTAGAGCTACCCACCGAACCACTGTGCCGCCTTGAGTTTTATTATCATTTCTGAAATTTCCCAGACTTGCGTTGTAATTGGAAATTGGAATGCCAACTGCAGCTCAAAAAATCTAGTGGTTTATCAGAAACCACCTTGCTAACTTTGCCCAATCAATCCGACTCACTGTGACCCTGACCAGGATAAAGTGGTGGAGAACAGACAGTAAATTTATGGATGTTGTTTTGAGGGTTACCTGTTGTCGACTCCTCTGTGACGTGTTGCTCCTCTCGTTCCACACCGGCTTATTTCGGAGGTTCCACTCGCTGGTCTCGAACCTCTGTGGGAATCATAATGAGGCGCTAAACATGATATAAAGACGTATTACACATATCATTCTGTGTGTTATTACAGTTTATAACATTTTCCCTGTCAAGAAATTGATTTGGACGGTTTAAATCAGTTTTAATTAAAGTAAAAGTGGACTTGTACACCACGGGCTAGTTGGCCATGCCAGTCCAAAGCCATGGGCATTAATATAGAGTTGCCCCCACCCTACTTGGAACATCTGGGACTGTGTCTGTAGGAATATCTGTCCATTTAGTCCAACAAGTATTTGTTAAGTTAGGCAGAGGTGTTGGATGAGAAGGCATGGCTCTCTATCAGAGTTCCAAATCATCCCAAAGGTGTTTAACCGAGCTGAGGTCAGGGCTTTGTGCAGGCCTAATGCTCTGTCGTCGACAGTCTTGTGTAAACTTCACCAGTTTATAATCCTTATAGGAAGATTAACACACTTCTTTAACTTAAACATACCCACTTCCCTTAAAACGTTAGTAAAATAATATTATTTCATTCATTCAATCATTCATTCATTTTCTTATCCGCTTATCCAATCAGGGTCGCGGGATTAAGGGAGGGGGGGTTAGGTGCTGAAGCCTATCCCAGCCTTTCAATGGGCTCAAGGCACACAGTAACACCAGTCCATCGCAGGGCAGACACACACACACACACACACACACACACATTCATCTATAGGACAATTCTGTGTCTCCATTTAACCTGACTGCATGTTTTTGGACTGTGGGAGGAAAACTGAGCTCCCGGAAGAAACCCATGCAGACACGGGTGGAACATGCAAACTCCACACAGAAAGGACCCGGACCGCCCTGACTGGGGATCGAACACAGAACCTTCTTGCTGTGAGGTGACAGTGCTACCCACAAAAAATATTCATTTTCCCAGCATATAGTACCTGAAGTCTTCTGCATTCGCTTCTAGTTTTTGTTTCTCTGGAGCCGCCACGTCTATCCAAAAACTCGGGAACGTTAATGTAGATGTAACGTTTATGTTTTGAATTGGGGGAAAGAAGACGGGGGGCATTTAAGATTTGTCCTATGGCCCGCAGGTAGTGAAGGTCTTACCTTTATGTTTTTGGCTCCTTTCTGGTGCTGTATGAGTTTTTTCAGCAGGAGTTGGTATGTCGCTAATATAGAAGAAGGTTTATTGTTGACGACAGTGTGCACGATGTCTGAGAGGTCGTAGCCAAAAGATTCAGTCATGTAGTTTAACACAGATGAGTTAAGATCTTCTGGACGTAGTCTAAAGAAACATGGACATTAACACTGGTGTTCTGAAATGGACTGTATTTATCTGAATGCAGATTTGACCTGTATAAGCACAGGTAAGAATCTCTACCTGTTCTTGTAGGTGACGGTGTGTAGGGGTCTCTTGGTATAGCCTTCGTTTAACCAGCCCTCCTCCAGTGCTGCTTTTACATTCGGTCTCTTCACTGGGTCCGGCTCCAGCAACGCCAAAACAAACCTAACTGCACCTACAGGCACAGAATTAGAAATAAATAGATGGATGGATATTGATAAGGACATTTAATATGTTTTGCATTGTTTTGAGGCACTGATCTAACATCTCTGTACTTTCTGTCTCTCTATCTAAGCTCTCCTGGGTTTAGTTCTCTTACATCATGGCAGATCAGATTAAAATGGCGGGCTCCTATTTCTCACCACCTCTACTGGCCCGAAGGTCGCCGACACTCCGAGTATCAGCTTGGATGTGTGTTTACGTAATTCTACCTAAAAACGTTAGGTGTGTGTGGCCTGTTTGCTTGGGCGCTGGTGTTTTCAGTGTCAGGAGACAGTGACGGTCACATTTACACATCTGATTAAGCACTTCTGTGTGACGTACAGGTGAAAACAAGGTCCAGGCTTTAACCTCACATACTGCACTTGTTCAGGAGATGGATAAACTAAAGAAAACCTGTAACATTAGAGTAAAATATCAAAGCTAAGAATTAGCAGAGCCAGTTTCTGTCTTTAAACACTTTTGTTATTGGACATGGTTTGTTAAAGGATGCTGGTACATTCACACAGGGTCCAGGTTTTTTTGCTTCTTACACCAAGTTATCTTTATTTGCCAGCGTTTACCACAAGTGGTTTATAAATGACACCAAATCCTGCTTTTTGAAGCTTATAGTGTACGATTTTTTGATTGAGATTGGGTCATGCAGAAGCTCAGTCAAATCTGTAAGTAATTATGTTATTATGTTATTTTTAATTTTGTGTATTTTTTAAATCTGCACTCGCAAATCAGAGACTCAGTATTTGGCTTGTTGGAGCATTGCTCGTTACATTATGTTGTTTTGAGGTCTCAGATACTGAAGTATGTTGGAACCTCGATTTAACAAACTTCCATTTAACAAATTTCAGATTTAACGGACAAAATCTGGAAAAACAACGACTGAACTACTGATCTCTGTACACGTTTTAATCCGTTAAATTGAAGTTCTTTTGTATTAGCAAAAAAGATAATGTCAGAGCTCATTTGTTTAGTTGATGCTTAATGCTAATTCAAAATTAACTCAATAGAACTTAAATGCACAGCTGTTTGCAAATGTAATTGAGTTTTTATCAGGTTTTATGTGGTGTTTTGGTCATTTTTAAATGTCTAAAGTATCATTTTGGACCTATTGAGCTACAATATCGTGTTTATTTAGACGTTAGTTGCATGAGTATCAGCACAAAGGTAAAACAAAGCGCTTTCTCAGCTGCAACACTATCAGACACCCATCACATGCGTTGCTTTTGTGTCGGTTCCTCGTGAGTGGACGCATGAACAACACAGCACGGGGGGGTAAGGGGCGTGTCTGATTGGGGTCGGGATTGTAAAATCTCCACTGTTGCCACTGTTGTCCATATTTAATGAGCTGTATCAGATGATCAGATAATCAGAGTGAACAGAACAGTTTGTAATGCACAACAACAACCTACATCTACTATCTAGGTCAGAACATCCTATTCCTTTTATACCAGGCCCTGTCTCAGTGTAAGGGTGGCTTAGTGGTTAAGGTGAGTGGTTTAAGGCCGACTACTGCCAAGGTGCCAGTGTTGCCCTCTAAATCTGACCTTTATGAACGTGTGTGGTACCTTTACTGATGTCAGACGGGATCGCGCTGATTTCTCCGTTAATCATTTTCTGATGAAGGTGCTTTATGTTAAAGGGATCGACAGTGAAAGGAAGTGTACCAGTCAGCATGGCGAAAGTACTCACACCCCTGCACACCACACAAACACACACACACACACACACACACACACATTTCAGTTTAATCTAACACTGACATACCTAGTTTATCACTAGTCACAGTCGCAAACCCTGTTTAATGTAGTCCTTTATGTCTTATATGTTTAATAGCATGGTCTCTATTTTGATGTTTGGCCGGGGAATCGAACCCAGGACCTTCCTGCTGTGGGGCAACAGTGCTACCCACTGCGTTACCCATGCCACACCCTTCTAATTCAGTCTAGTTAAAGCAACCTGAATACAGCCACTTAAACCATTAATATTTATTTTTTTATTTACTATCTGTTTTACCACAGCTTTATCCTGGTCAGGGTCGCGGAGGGTCTGATTCACTGGGTGAAAAGTTGGAAACACCATGGACAAGTCGCCACTCCATAACAGGGCAAAAACACACACACAGTCACAGCTAGGGCAATTTTGTATCTCCAATTCACCTGACTGCACGTCTTTGGACTGTGGGAGGAAACCGGAGCACCCGGAGGAAACCCACACAGACATGGGGAGAACATGCAAACTTTACAGAAAGGACCCAGACTGTTCCACCTGGGAATCAAACCCAGGACCTTCCTGTTGTGAGGCAACAGTGCTACCCACCGAGCCTTCATGATGTTCTTCACTTTTGCCTCTTTTATTAATTTTTTATTAGATAACATTTTATTGGCTGTTATTTCTTAATTTTTTCTTACTTATTAATTACCTCCCCCACCACACACATACTCACACAGACCACACATCCACCTTTGGTCCATATTTCTTGTGTGCGAGAAGTTCAGGAGCGGCGTACGCTGGACTTCCACACTGAGTGTTCAGCAGCTCCAGGGAAAGAGAGTCCAGCCTCAGTGTGTTACTGAGACCAAAGTCTACAAAACACAGTCATTAATATAACATAATCTGTGTTCGACCTATTTTTATATGAATCTTTTATAATGCAAGATTAAATTATTCTTATAAATCTATAAATAATGCATTTTCTTATCTGAAAATAAACAACAGGAGAGATTCTGCCACTTTCAAACTCACCAACGACCTTAATGTTGTTGTGTTCATCCAGAAGGAAGTTCTCAATCTTCAAATCCCTGCACAAATATTGAGAAGAAGAATAAAAATGTCAGTATTTGTGTTTTATAGGCAATACAAAATGATTTATTTACAAATTCTATTCCACACGTACTAATTCACATATACGGTCTGATAGTGAGCATGAATGGTCAGTGGTTGCATCGGTGGTGATTTACTAAAAGTGCACATTACAAAAGGTCCAATGTGGACAGAATACACCACAAAAAGGAAAACAATGAAGTACACTTTTATTCATTTATTGTCCGTTTTAGCACCTCTTTATCCTGGTCAGGGTTGCGGTGGGTCTGATTCATAGGGCGAAAATTAGGGAACACAACGGACAGGTCGCCAGTCACACACACACACTTAGGGAGTATTTTTACTTTTAGTAGCTTCATTTGGTCTGACGGCATGTGTTTGGACTTATGGGAAACCCACAAAAACAGAGGGAGAACATACAAACTCCACACAGAAATCACCCTGGCTAGCCAGCCAGTGAATCAAACCCAGGGCCTTTTTGCTGGGTTACCCACTGCGCCACCGTGCCACTCAAGTTAAGTATACTAATAAAGAAAATACTATAAGTTTCATCTTAAAATTATGTTAGTTTAAAAGCTGGATGATTGATCAATAATGACATTATATAAATAATATTTAGCTGCAAAGGTGTCCGATCTGAATGTACACATGCTGTAAATGTGGTAGTTGGGTTGAGCAGAGCACACGATATGTGAAGTCATTGTTTAAGAAACAGACCTAAAGCAAACATCCAAAAACCTCAGAAATGCACTTCCAAACCTTGTGAAAATCTTTCCTATAAGAATTCATGTTGTTGAAGTTGCAGGGCTTTGTGGTAAGGCAAGGCAAGGCACAGTGGCAATTCAAAGTGCTTTACATAAGGAAAAATTAAAAGCATTAAAACATTCCTGAGATCTAGAACCTCAGAAAGACTTCTTGCAAACATTTAGTTACAATTAAGAGAACATGAAATTAAAACAGAGAGATAAAAAATTAAGAACATGAAAAAATTAAAGACCTTGGGCCACACAGACTCCCCTTCAATAATAATAAAAATAGGCCACACAGACCCTGGAACCACG
Source organism: Trichomycterus rosablanca (assembly GCF_030014385.1). Taxonomy (NCBI): domain Eukaryota; kingdom Metazoa; phylum Chordata; class Actinopteri; order Siluriformes; family Trichomycteridae; genus Trichomycterus; species Trichomycterus rosablanca. The sequence continues at coordinate 3,121,492 of NC_086006.1, read as the reverse complement.
GTGGTGACTCTACATTAATGCCCATTTTCATGGAATGGGACGTCAAACAAGCTCAAGGTCAGGTGTCCACATAATTTTGTTAACATGGTGTATATTCATAACAGTTCCACACACACACACACACACACACACACACCATCAGGCACAGCAATGCTGTGTCAAGAATACACAAACACCCAGCTACCTGTGGACGATGCCGTGCATGTGGAGATGATCCACGGCCGAGAGGATCTGGCGAGTGTATCTCCGGACCTCCCTCTCCTCCAGACGCTTCCGTTCACAGATCCTGTCCATCAGGTCTCCACCGGCACACAGCTCCATGGCCATGTAGTAGAAGTTCTCGGTCTCCAGCGTCTCCAGCAGCAGGACGATGTTGGGATGACGGATCATCTGATGGATCCTCGGCTCACGCTTCATGTTTTTCGACACGTACGAGTCCAGCCGGGCCTTCTTCTTATCGATCACTTTAATCGCCACCTGATGAAGAAAGATACAATGATAAAATGAAATACAGTGGTACCTTGAAACTCAATGTCTGTTGGTTCTGGAAGTGGCGTCTCAGCACACAGAGCTGTTGTTCGCACTTTGATGACGTTTTACCGCACCACTCCAGCCAAACGCTGAGCAAAGCAGCAGTTGCACACACGTCAAGTTTAAGGGTACAAATTTCTTGAGTGCGAGTGTATCAAGCTTCACAACTTTATACCAGTAACAGCTTAAAACAGGCACTGAAACATGGTGGTGGTAGCATCATGATATGGGACTGACAGTGTAGGATAATGCATTACAAACACAACCTGATACCATGAGCACCAGGGCTCTGTTCAAAGCAAACAGCCCATGTAAAGCCTGAGCAGCGTTACCTCGAACGATAAATGATTAAACTGTGAGGAATCGGGCGTGTTCCTGTGTGTCCACGCTGCTGTACATCTGTAATATTAATGAAGGGCACCGGGGCAGAAGTCCAACACGGCTGGACAGAGGTGATGTGTGCTCTTTAATCAGACTCTTGGTCATCACTGTAGCAACTTGGGTAACTAAGCAAGCTGGTCAGAATGCACTTAGTGACCCGTGTTAGAGATGGACACGAAAACAAACACACCTACACATATGTGCACATACGGTCAAGGATGAACTGACCAGATTCAGTCAGCCGTGAAAGAGTCGATCACCAAGGTGAGGTGACACGGCATCTTCATTTGCATGTCACACACACTCACACACACACACTGAACAAGTAGAAACTTGACAGACAGTGACCACAGGCAAGGATTAAACCCAGGTCCCCAGAACCCATGTTGCTGAGCAGCACCCACTGTACCACATACACTAATATGCATCGCAAAACCATTACAATGAATGTAGAATGATTAAAATAAAAGTAAAATATAGCTTACAATACAAAAAACTACTTTATTCAATTTTATTTTATAAAATAACATTCAATTATTTAATGTATAGTCCTCTTCTCATTAGATTAAATTATCATTAAATTAGTAAGATTAATTTCAACAATATTATTTCATTATTTGTATTTATTAATTTATTTTATTGATTTATTTTTATTTATTTATTCATTTATTTTTATTTATTTATTATTTACTTATTATTTATTTATTTTTATTTAGATTTATTATTTGTATGTATTTATTTATTTATTATTTGTATGTATTTATTTAATTTATTTGTTTTTGCATGGGATAAGACATTTTAATTTGCCTCAACTTTTTTTTTTAAATGAGTTGCAGGCATTAAATTAAGAATTACTGCTTTTTTTTTTTACCCGCTTCCATATATTGATCTTGCCACAGCGGATCTGGTCTCTGTACCAGACTTGGCACAGGTTTTACATCGGATGCCCTTCCTGATGCAACCCTCCTATGTAACTGGGCTTGGGACCAGTACTGAGTGCACTTCTCATTAAATTATGAACAGATTAGTAAGATTAATTTCAACAATATTTATTTAATTATTTGTATTTATTTATTTGTATTTTATTTATTTATTTGTTTATTATTATTATTTTTTTTTTTTTTTCATTTTAAGTATTTATTTTTATTATTTATTTATTGCATGGGATAACATTTTAATTTCCCTCAACTTTTTAAAAAATGTTCTGCAGGCATTAAATTAAGAATTAGTGCTTTTTTTGGCCACCCCTATTTATAGGACTTGCCACAGCAGATATGGTCTACATACCAGACTTCATGCCCTTCCTGACGCAACCGTCTTATATCTAGCCGGGCTTGTGACCAGCACTGAGAGTGCACTGACATGTGGTTCTCCCAATGGCTCTGCTGCTTCGGTCACTATATAATATATAATAATATTATATAATAATCAATTCCATGCAGATGCCCGGGTGGCTGATAGCACCGCTGAGATTCAAACCCTGGATTCTTAGATCTCAGTAGTATAGGGTACTTTACAGCTGTGCCACCCAAGCGCCCTACATATTACTGAATTACTGTAGCTTAAATGTTCAAAAATCCATAAAGTTGCTTATAAGAGGCATTTTACAAATCACTGCTTTCTGTTTTTATTTTCCTTTTATCTGCTGTTCCAGCGTTTTTGCAGGGGTGTTTGTACTACCCTTATTAGCAGGCTCGGACCTTTTAACCTGACTTTAAATATCAGCCCTGATGGGCATCTATTACATACCCTGTAAACTGAGACAGCATGAAAAATGGATGTCAGTCCTTCAACACGACGCTGACACGACAGCTTCACCGGACAGGTGTGTGTCTGTTGATGTGTGTGTGTCTGTCGGTGTGTGTGTGTGTGTTTTACCTTCTCGCCGGTGGTGATGTGCATGCCCTCCATCACTTTGGCAAACGAGCCTTTGTTGATCATTTTGCCCACCAGGTAGCTGCCGACACGTTTGGTGTGTGGGAAGTTCCTCACCAGTTCTCTGGGCACTTTCACCAAACCTGTTGGCACTGCCCGATCCACCCTGTCCAACAGCTCCAGATCCCCCGAGTCACAAGTCACGCCGTCCAGAGATGCCTTGACCGCTGTGGGCATTCTACTACCTGGGAAAGATGAGGAACAACACGCATGTGGAACGGACAGCCTAAAAGCAGGACCGCAGGGCGCCGGGATGTTTCAGTCCTCTGATGATGGTGGTTTTGTTGTTCATCCCTTTTACTGGTAATGATGGTTACCAGTCTCCTGCTATATTTTGTCAGTGTGTGGTCTTGATCTCCTACATTCGATCTGTGATGCATCTGCTGGTTTTCTTTCCTCGCCAGGTGAAGCTTCTGTCAGTCTGGTCTATTCATGCATCCCTCATGTGCATCTGTGTGTGTGTGTGTGTGTGTGTGTGTGTGTGTGTGTGTGTGTGTGTGTATAATTAACTGTATCTAGTCTCAGGTTAGTGCGGTCAGCCAGTGTAGACATACTACACCATAACAGCCCCTGCTAACACACACACACACACACCTATACCAAAAAAGCGCAAGGCATTCCCCCACTCATAACCCCCTGAACCTTAATTCAGCATTTTCTCCCTAATTTTTGGGTACAACTAGATTGGGAGGAAAACTGACCTCCAGAGCCCTGATTAACACACGCCCCCTTTGACATGTGTGCAGTAGCCGACCGCTTCTTTTCACCCGGATAAAGGCAATTTTATATGGAGACTCGTATCACACACGGAGAAGCACACACCGATCTCACCGATCTCGCATCCCGGGTCTCTGTGCAGGTGACATCAATTGGCCAGCAGGGGTCATAATTGCAGCAGTTATTGGGAATCCCTTTAACCCTTCCTCCCTTCCTCGGACAAGCCTCAGATTACACACACACACACACACACACACTTGGGGCAATGAAATAAAAGTAGCTCCAATTAACCTGACTGCATGTCTGTGGACTCATGTGAGGAAACACACAGACACAGGGAGAACTCCACACAGAAAGGACCCTGGCTGCTTGACTGGGGAATCAAACCCAAGCCCTTCATGCTGTGAAGTGACAGTGCCTTTCAATCT